>NC_092349.1:49809528-50118528 GCF_963676685.1 Mytilus edulis | reverse complement strand
TTAAAGTAATAATAATAAATAAAATAATAGTGTGGTTCAAAGTATGACGTGATACATAAGTACAGAGTCACGTAAAATGTATATCACAAAAAAAGTTGGTTAACAGTAAAAGTAATATTAATGAATAAAATAATTTTGTCATTCAAAGTATGACAAGATACATAGGTACAGAGTCACATCATAAAATAATTTTGTCATTCAAAGTATGACAAGATACATAGGTACAGAGTCACATCATAAAATAATTTTGTCGTTCAAAGTATGATGGGATACATAAGCACAGAGTTACGTCAAAAGGATATCTCAAAAAACAGACAACAGTAAAATATATAGACAAATAAAAGAATAATATAACACGTAATTAAGATGATAAACAACGTCAGTACGCAAAATCTATACTTCAAGACCATCGTGTATTATTTGTGAAGTTGATACGGAATATTTATCAACAAGTTCTGGGTACCTTCCGATGAACTTTTTTAGAAAAAGGACGAGACGTTCTTTGACATACCCCTGGTTCATCAACTTTCTGCTCAGACACTGGTGACGTTTTACAAAGTCTGAGTAGGAGCTGCAAGCTCTTGAATACCGAATAAGTTGGGAAATGTATATTCCATATGCAGGTGAAGTTGGTATGTTGCTACTAAGGTGGGGGAAATTGATAATTTCAAAATCAAAATCGTCTCGTTTGTCATAGATTCTGGTACTAAGATGAAGCCATTTAACTTTTTTTGTTTGCACAATATCTATTTAGTGTTGCTTCAGGTAAAGATTTTTTAATAAAAATGAGGTTTTTTTTTATAATGCAGTAGAACAAAAATTTGCATTAATAGGACAAATCATCCCTACCCCATATCTTTACTTTCAGACTTAAAATTTATTGAAAAATATTATTTTTGGATATGCAAATACCAAAATTTGGAAATGTCAAGCAACAGATTTTTATTTTACATTGTATCTTTTTTAATTGTTGTTCAGTCACTGTAAATGTCAGGAATTTGTCAAATATAATTTATCATTTTGACATTAATTAATGCAGTCTCTCTTGCATGTATCTAACATTTCAAATTTCCCTTTTTCTGTCAGAGGGCTTTGGTACATTTACTATTCAAATATAAAGGATAATTTGCCTTTCTGTGGTTAAAGAGTAACAATGTGTATCCAAAATTTTCATATACATAGGTCATTTTACATGTAGGTTAAGGAAATAAAATAATGCTTAGAATTTTCGATGTTATCTGTAGCTCATGAAATACTCAGAAGGCAAGACTTGGCCATTTATCATTGTAGAAAAAGAAAATACCTTGACATACCGTGGGGATCAGCTTATTAACTGTGATTTATTAACATGTCTTTTTTGGCTGTACATATTCGAGAAAACAATGATTTCAAAATTGAATTATGTGTAGTTTATAGTTTTGGTTCTTTTGCTTTTTTTATGGAAATAATAACTCTGTTATTTAAGGAATGACTGTAATATTTTTTCTGTCTATGAAGAAATAACATATCATGTCGAACTGCACCTTCAGAGAAGTAATATTTTACTGTTGTCAGTTTAAGATATAAACACTTTTATCTTCCATAATCGTATAAACTCAAAGAAACAAAAGTAAAACATTTTAGAAATAACATCAAACATGTTGAAATCTAATATTTCACTAACATCCTGAATTAAGAAAAGTAAAACTTCTGTGTTCGAATTTCTTTATTGTACCAATATTATTGAACAGCCTTCAAACACATGTAGTCGAATTCAATGAAAATTTAAGATGTACTTCAAGTCACTGATTATTAAAATCATCAATAAATTGTTTAATAAAAAAATAGGACATATACGTATTAAACTACTACAGACTTGTAAGGAAACAGCTGTTGCTTTAATTCAATGTTATCATTGGCATGTAACCCACCATTGTTTTTATTAAAATGTCCTGTACCAAGTCAGGAAAATGGCTATTGTTATATTATAGTTCGTTTCTGTGTGTGTTATATTTTAATGTTGTGTCGTAGTTCTCCTCTTCTATTTGATGTGTTTCCCTAGTTTTAGTTTGTAACCCGGATTTGGTTTTTTTCTCAATCGAATTATGAATTTCGAACAGCGGTAAACTACTGTTGCCTTTATTTTAATGTTCCTAAAAAAGGAACAATCTTGAACCTTGTACAATTACAACAAATACAATAGAATTTACCTGCCGATGATGTCCTTTTGGGGGATAAATTCTTAATTCCGATTGACTCTTAACTGATAAGTATTCACTGTTTAAATGCCGTAGTTGTATCTTACATACCAAACTCCCCGGCCTTTTTTATTCGACTTGGAGGCTACACGTGAATAAAAAATGTTCTGTAACGAAATCACCAAATGAACGCTGTTTGACTACACATGTAATTTTGTTAAATCTAAAGAATGTATTTTGTCTAGTATGTATCTGTATAATTCATTATTCATATCCTTGACATTTGATCTGTGATAGATATCTGCCTAAATGACATTTATGTCGCATCTCTTTGTTATCTGTTTTAATAACATTTGAAAATATCCACGTAACGAACGTCTTATGACCTTTTAATAAAGTATGATTTTAAGCACACAAAACGTGTTTCTATATTAAAAGTCATCGGGTATTCTCGTGCCAAATTTTTAGAGAGCCAAGTGTGAGGGATGTTCAACCGTTGTATTTCACAATTGCTTAACTATGAAATTGCATACAAAGACATTACTTGCAGCATTATCGATCATGTGACAGAGAAAGCAAATCATAGTATGCCTTTCGACCAACCAAATTGTGTTTTGTTAAAATAGCTGTTGACACTCAGAACTAAAACGTCTCGATGTAAATCTTGGTTCCTTGAGGTGGTATCTGGTAGTTGTAAAATCAAAGATATCTCTGCTACTTGTTTTTTACGAAATATGCTTTTTGCGTTCTGAAATAAATTACTATTAAAGGGACAGTAGTATACAGCTTTTTAATAATCATAATCGAGTAAGCGAAAACAAAGCCGAGTCACAAACCAAACACGAGGGAAACACTCAATATGTTTTTATCGATCTCTGGCTTGAACGTCAGTGAAGATAGAAATTACTCTTTGCTGTCCAGGAGGTAGGCTTGTGTAAGACAATGATTGAATTTAAAGTATGTCCTTTTTCTATAACTATTAATAGGGAATCCAATATTACTGCAAATAACGTTATATCAACCTCACTAAGATCCGACGTAAACAGTTCTGGCTGTTCTGGTTAGGCCCGTGTGTTTTCCAATCATGTTTACTTTATTTTTCACTTAAATGTGCATAGTGAAAAACATATGAAATTAATATAGGTTGGCCCAAATTTATTATGCGAACTATGTAATAATATCGAAATTCTAATATAGTATCTTTGCAATCATAGTATAATCATCTGACTGCATTTACGTCAGGATTTCAAGGTCCTAACCCTGATCGATCTCAGCTTATATTGAGTGCTGCATATGTTCCTACCGCCGTGTTTTAATATTCGCACGAGTATCCTTAACTTTAATATATTGCTGAATTTTGGTACATACAACAAAATTATACTTGCAGATCCAAGTTACTATTTTGGTCTGTTCGGCCGACCTTTTATACAACTCATTCTGTCCATTTCAAACGATTTAGGTTGACGGGTTTGCAGAAATTTAGTCACGTGAACTTCTGTCATTTGCTAGCTAAAACACCGCTTCGGAGTTCGTGTTTGACTTTAAATGTAAGAATATCTGCAGTACATCCGATGACAAATTTATTAAATAATTATAAGCTGCATGCACATTAGTTTAGTCTTTGAGGTGTTCGTATTTGCCATTGATTCCGCTATATTCATCACGGGTCTTTTTATGTATAATGTCGTTTACTACGGAAAATTTTTACTGTTCAGCTTGTTTTCATTCTGAATAAGCATCAAATATCGACACTGCCAATAAAGGAAATTCGAATTCATTTATTAAGCCGGACTTTGTAAGACCATGCGAATTTTATAACCTCACATTTTCGTTTTATGATATCGTCTTTTTTTCAATATCATTTTAATTTCCTCCTCAAGATAATAGCCAATAAATGTTTCACAGCAAGATGTTCCAGATGTAATATCTTATAGACAGTATTTCCGCCCGTTTCATGGAGTCTTATCGAAAGCATTTTTGTATATACGACTGCATTATTCATGTTCTTGCCCTTTCACAATCATAATTGACTTAAAACTGTTAACTGACAGTGTGCAATATTAGACACAAGCTATCAAAATTATGTATGCTAATGTTCTGTCCTTCACAAAGAAATTTGGTTTGAAATTAGTTCCAATTTCATACTTTTAATATATCTGTTTCGAACAATCACAAAAGCAATGAATTAGAACTATTAAAATTTAAAGCCTCAAATTGAACCCGTTCAGAAATCATTTCTACGCCCTCCCACTTTCAATAAAGTGCCACTTCAAAGACACACAGAAAGGTGATATGAACGATTAAAGATGTTGAAAAGCACCATAACATTGTTATTTAGGGGAAAGTGAAGTCCTCATGGCAATAGTACGATGACAGGAAAACCAACGGTGTAATCTATATAAAAAGAACGACAAACGAGAAACATTTAAGAACCATATCAACAACCTACTGGACATCAGATTCCTAATTATAATTGTCCATTCATAAGACGACATACTGTTCTTCTATGTTACGTCGTTTCTATAAATGTTAATAGACTGGCTCCTTCTTAAACAGTTTTAACCAAATGTGAAACTACATATAAATAAACACATTGTTTAATAATACACATAGTTATATGAACTTTGAACTATGTCAACCAGGATGTATTATGTGTCAAAGTAGGTCATTTAATTTTGTAAGTTACATAAGATATATTTCATCATTGCCATAATAAAAATAAACCAATACGCCATTGCGCATGTGCTTAACATTATTTTAAGCGACATATTGGATGACCGAAAAGCAAATGACTCATTGTTATAGTGAGGTAAGATTTTTTCTTTTTCTTGTTGCAATGAAGACTAATAACTTGTTCATTTGTTTCTAGGCTTCTTTTTTTTTATCGTGCTGGATTATCACGTCATCATTAGAACAACTTATCAAATCATTCAATTTTTTTTCTATTGATTATGCGAACTTTCAACAAAAAGTATTTTTGTTTACCATGATACATTATCCATAGCTATTTCTATGTGTAAACTAGCATGTTAATTGTAAAACAATTCTAAGATTCCTTGAACTATAATACTAAGCATTTTTGGTTTTAAAACTAAGCTGTTTCATCTGAGGGTTTATAGGTTTAATAAGGCTAACGATATCGATTTTCTATAGGCCATCTTGAATTTACCTTGTGACGAAAAATTTAATGTTGACTTAAAACAAATCAATGGGTCAGGTACACAATATACTAGACTCGATACAAAGATAAATACCTAGACGGAGTATGATAATATTATGACCATGACATCAACAAATGTTACGTAGAAATAGCAATACTAGTATCGTTTGTAATATAAACGTAAAATAATAAAGGACTACTAGTAGTCATTGAAATACCAGTTACAGACTCCAATAAAACTTATTGAAGGTTTATATCGTGTGAAAATCATAGTCCCTCTCGTTTAGTACTATATCATCATAAAATACACGTCGAGAGGAACACAACCCGTATCATGCCAACGATTTTTTAAACAATATATGTGTTGAATTAAGAACTGAATGCTCTTTTTTGTAAATTTATTGGGGTGTAAAAGCGGTGACGGAAGTACATTTTGTATGAAGCGCGGAAGCGCTTCATACTAAAAATGTGCGCACGGTCAACGCTTTTACAACCCTGTAAATACTTATTACATTTTTACCTAAAGGATCATGAAAACACGCCTTTTATCAAGTTTTTATTTCATTTACCTGTGCACTTTATTGTGGGACCTCGTGTCATCATGAATGAAAAGTTGCATTGTGTAATGCAATTGATTAATGAATATCACGAGATTGCTAGTTAGCCAATCAGAATGATGTAATATAATGAAACATACATCTAATGTAATTATTTCAGATACAACGTCCTTAGGAGTGAATCAATATAAATTCCAAAATATGCAATCTTTAGTTATAACTGACAACAGTATCGCAGCTACATCCCATCAAAAAGTTTGTTCAAAGATTTGAATAGCTTTTGAGTCGAATGAAGACATGTTTTGCTTTGTATCGAACATTGCAATATAATATAGGATATGACAAAAAGTTAAATCACAAAAGTACTTAACTCCAAGGAAAATGTGAAACGGAAAGTCACTAATTAAATTGCAAAATCAATTGCTTAAACACATTGAACGAATGAATCACAACGTTTGTATTCCTAACATGGTATAGACATTTTCTTAAGTAGAAAATGATGGATAAGATCTCGTTCTGTCGCTAGCAAAACCTCTTACATGTTTAAAAGCTGCATAAAATTCCATTATATTAACAACGATTTCCGAACAAAATACACGGACATAATAGGTTAAAACGTCAAAAATAGGGGTACATCAGTCAACACTGTGTTATAATTTATATCACAATGAAAACAAACAAATTTGTAACACAGAAGCACAAAAAGGCATATAATACATTACTTTAAAAGATGTTTGCACGTTGATTTGTATATATGCATGATATCATTGCTCTAATGATAATATTTAGTCAATGTTTTGACTTGTTTGAGATATAGAAAAACGAAAAACATGTAAAACAAGTAAAACAAAGATTACTTTCGTTTAATTTAAATACGTTGGTACATTCACAAGCGAAGTTGAGAGATAACTAGAGGCTCTAAAGAGCCTGTGTCGCTCACCTTGGTCTATGTGAATATTAAACAATGGACACAGATGGATTCATGACAAAATTGTGTTTTGGTGATGGGGATGTGTTTGTAGATCTTACTTTACTAAACATTCTTGCTGCTTACAATTATCTCTATCTATAACAGTACTTTCTGAGGAAAATGTTATTGAAAATCTTCAAATTTTAAGAAAATTGTTAAAAATTGACTATGAAGGGCAATAACTCCTTAGGGGGTCAATTGACTTTTTTGGTCATACTGACTTATTTTTAGTTCTTACTTTGCTGTACATTATTGCTGTTTACAGTTTATCTCTATCTATAATAATATTCAAGATAATAACAAAAAAAAAACAGCCAAATTTCCTCAAAAATACCAATTCAGGGCCAGCAACCTAACAACCGATTATCCGATTCATCTGAAAATTCCAGGGCAGATAGATCGTGATCTGATCAACAATTTTACTTCCTGTCAGATTTGCTCTTAATGCTTTGGTTTTTGAGTTATAAGCCAAAAAAAACTGCATTTTACCCCCATGTTCTATTTTTTGCCATGGCGGCCATCTTGGTTTGTTGGCCGAGTTACCGGACACATTTTTTTAACTAGGTACCCCAATGATGATTATGGGTAATTTTGGTTAAATTTGGCCCAGTAGTTTCAGAGGAGAAGATTTTTCTAAAAGATTACCAAGATTTACGAAAAATGGTTAAAAATTGACTATAAAGGGCAATTACTCCTAAAGTGCTCAACTGACCATTTTGCTCATGTTGACTTATTTGTAGATCTTACTTTGCTGAACATTATTGCTGTTTATAGTTTATCTCTATCTATAATAATATTCAAGATAATAACCAAAAACAGCAAAATTTCCTTAAAATTACCATTTCAGGGGCAGCAACCCAACAACGAAATGTCCGATTCATCTGAAAATTTCAGGGCAGATAGATCTTGACCTGATGAACAATATTACCTTGTCAGATTTGCTCTAAATGCTTCGGTTTTTGAGTTGTAAGCCAAAAACTGCATTTTACCCCTATGTTCTATTTTTAGCCAAGGCGGCCATATTGGTTGGTTTTCCGGGTCACCGGACACATTTTTTAAACTAGATACCCCAATGATGATTGTGGCCAAGTTTTTTCCCAGTAGTTTCAGAGGAGAAGATTTTTGTAAAAGTTAACGCAGGACGACGACGGACGACGACGGACGACGGACGCCGGACGCCAAGTGATGAGAAAAGCTCACTTGGCCTTTCGGCCAGGTGAGCTAAAAATGGAACGGTTTATCCCTTCATCTGTATATTTTAATCCGTCGGAGAATTTGACACAGTAAAAAATTGGTTAACGTCGTTGTTATTATCGCAACCATCTTGTTTACACTGGTTTAGAAAAAAAGTTCGGTCAACGTCGTCTATCGAAAAATAAAAACGTCAATATCAATTACCCACCAATTTTATCAACGTATTCCCTAGAAAACAAATCATATAAGAGTTTTTAATTACAATCTGTTGAATTAATTATTTCCCATTATGATACTTTTTTGGTTCTTTTTTTTTCTCACTAATTTAGATACTATTATTATTTGTCCATAGTATTTGTAAATATTTAGTTTTTTTTATTAACTATTAATATTAAATATTATAACTTTCCCTTATACAATTTCACGGCAATGGAAAACATCTCACAGTGAAATATGTTTCTACGGGGAAAAAATAATAATATAGTCTGTACACAGCTAGTTTTGCATAGGTACTATTTCTGTATTAAAAATATGTAGTACTGGAAATTTACTTTTAATATTTAGTACTATTTCTTTACTTTAAAATTATTGTAATATTTAGGTACTTGTACTTGTACTTGTATCTAAATAGTACTGAATATTATAAGTAAATTTCCAGTACTACAGATTTTTTGTACAGAAATAGTACCTATGCGAAAGTAGCTGTGTAACAATTTTTCGCTGGATGATATTTCCTTCGGACATAATTTTGCACTTCATAAACACTGTAAGATGATGACATAGATGTTGGTGTTAGGCATCTAGGCAAAAGCAGTGTTCAATGTTAGTATTACAGCAGCCCAAATTTCCCTTGAGTACATACTGATGTCGTTTATACTGAGACCGAAATATATTCCAAATACATGTATCTGAAAGTGTTATTTAATTTTTGCATCATATGTATGTATGATTTCCCCAATTTACCTTCAATTTAGATAACTGATTTTGTATTCTTAAACCTGTAAACACATTTTATGATATGTTGATGCTCATGGATGACCTTAATTTAAGTTGAAAAATATCAAACCGTATAAAAATTTAGAAACTGCTCTTTATATACCGGACACTGGATGTATTTTTAAACTAATACTCAAAGAATTTGAGAATCATAGTCGTATTTTGACAAACATGAATATATATTCATCAAGCGTAAAGGAAAAATTGTATAAAATACATACAAGGCCGTAAGTTTTCTCGTTTGAATTATTTAACATTTGTGCTTTCTATACAATATGGGTTCATGCATTGTTGAAGATCTTATGGTGATCTGTAGTTGTATACCTTCATATGATTTGGTTTCTGGTGTAGAGTCGGTTACTTTTAAAATATCACATATTATCTTTAAAGAAGAGGAATCAAAAAAGAAACGGAGATATGATAACATGGCCATGCTAGTAATGACATGAAAGAGAATATTGATGATACACACTGCTACAAATGTAGCCATTGAAAACCATATGGACAAAATCTTAAAGTAATTCGTAAGATCAAAACATTATTACTTTAACACACTTATTAAAACCATAAGATATTTTTTATTTTTACTTTTTATAACCGTTTTAATTACTTGTTTTTGATTCCAGATATTTGTACATAGATAGGATATTTATAATTCATCGTTAATTTAGGCGGTAAAATACTAAACTTTTTAATCTTTTTGAATACTTCACAAATTACTTGGAAACAAATTATCAGTCACATTATATGTCCTTCAGTTAACTTCAGAATATATGAAACCTGCTTTATTTACTTCCAGTTATACATGTTATTGATTCTCGAAGGGATAAGTTAAAAACATAATAACTTGAATGGTTATCAAAGGTACCAGGATTATAATTTAGTACGCCAGACGCGCGTTTCGTCTACATACGACTCACCAGTGACGCTCATATCAAAATATTTATGAAGCCAAATGAAGAGCATTGAGGATCCAAAATTCCAAAATGTTGTGCCAAATACGGGTAAAGTAATCGATGCCTGGGATAAGAAAATCCTGAGGAAATTTATAAAAATTACCACATTATTGATATTCATATCTACACCGAAGTGTTGACTACTGAGCTGGTGATACCCTCGGGGACGAAACGTCCACCAGCAGTGGCATCAACCAAGTGGTTGTATTTATAATATACAAGGATTGCAAACAATAATGAAGCTTCTGTGCAAAAAGATATTTAAATTGTTTAAATAATCAAAACGTTTAATATACACATGGAAAAAGGTTTGCAACACTTCCATTGAAAACGATGTAAAATGACATAATTGTAGAATGTATATAATTTGGGTTTTACCAAATTCTTTTAATTCATTTGTGTTTTAAAATTGAAATCGTGTTATTGACTTACATTTCAGGCAGAATAATACTAGCGAGACGCATCATTATAGCTGTACTGAAAACGTTATACAAGCTTTATCTTGTCTTCTATACCGAAGAAAATAGTTGAGAAAAACGCAAAAAACTATTTACGTGCAGCTGTTATGTCCTATCCATTTAGGGTATAATATTGGACGAAATGTAAACTATTAACACAAATTCAAATTTAAAACATAAACGGATTAAAAGTATTCGGGAAAACCCAAATTATACACATTTTCAAATCATTTCATTTTCCGTTGTTTTTTTTATGAAAGTGTTCCAATACTTTTTTCCAGGTGTATAGATTCAGGTTAACACAAATTTTCCATGATTGGTTCCTAATAGTACAGGATAATCTAACTTATTTTTTCTATTGCAGGTATGGAAAAACTTGTGCGAGTCTTCTTGTTTCTACAAAAAATTGTAACAGAACTGGTCGAAACATTTCTGAAAAACAAATTTCAACCAGACAACTTTCAAACGTTTCTCCTTAACCAGAGACATACATTATTCCACCTTTATTCTTATCAAAGAACTTGTTGCGCTTGCAATCGCAATGAAAACTTTCAAAATCAACCGATTGTTAAGAAAGTACAGTTCGATAAATTATATGAACAAGGACAGAACACATGTAATATTCTTAGTAACAACCACTCGTGTATTTATAGTGCGAGACCTAATGTTAAAGTATCAGAGCTCGATATAACATTGGCAATTACAATTCTTAAAAATTGCTGTGCAACATCTCTTACACAACAGGAATTACAATCCTTAGACATTATCAGGAAGACACGAAATGACATTGCTCATATTGCAAGAAACATTGACGAAAATGAGTTTGATCTAATGTGGTCCGTCTTAGAAAATGCAGCCCTTAATTTGGCTAAAGCCGTCGATCAAAAATATTTTAATGACATCAAGCCAAGAATACGGAAAATGAGAAATAGAAGAATTTTGGCAGCCTCTGCGGATTACACGGAATATCTAAACCAGTTATCAAATATGAAAGATGTAAGACTTTTCATTAAAAAAAATTTACCAAGATCGGTAGGGGTTAACAGAGTTATCAACAGCAGTTGAAATTCAAAGCTTTTATTCTGTACTCTAGGTTGCTATGTACAACAAATAGCAAGATGAAAGCAAAATGTAATATTCTCAAAAACGATGTAACACAAACGATTATCAAATTTGAAAATTATGAAGCGTATTTAATTATTCACAGATTCTGTTTTCTTAACGAACAACTTTTTTCGACTTAAAATCTCATTCAAAAGATAGTATATAATAGAGACACAAATTATAGACCTGTATTCTTGTTTAAGAGATAAATACGCTTAGATTTTTTTTCTTATTTTAACTGTACAAAGATGTCTTGCTATTTGTATTTGAAATAATTACAAGGAAATGAGGAGTTAACTGTATTACATGATAAACTAGTATATAAAAACGAGAATTTCAAATTTTTATCCGATCTGTACTTGTGAGAGAAAAAAATGATGAGTATTAAAAGATTGCTTGAATTACATAAACAAACACAACACGATTTACATAAAGTTAAGGAAAAGTGAAAATTGAATGTTAAAGATGTCTTTTCTTGATTTTCAGGATATATCCGAAAGCCTTGTAATGCAACAAAGATTACTAGGCAAAATAGATACACTTATTGAAAGAGGTACCGTATATTACGTTTATTATTGGGCACATATTTTCTTACTTTTTTTTCTTCATAAAAATCAGTTGACTTTAGCATTGCTAGTGGATAGGTACACATATACAGACTTTACGTCTTATTCAAACGAAAGCATATGATAAATTCCAAGGTGATATGAGAAACAAATTTTAGGCCTGTATTCCTGTTTAAGTGATACATGCTCACAGATTTCCTTTTTTTTAACGGGACATAGATATCACAAGGTAACCATAATGAAATTTTTGAGGCATTTTAATAGGAAACTGTAGAATTGAGCTTCCTGAAAGAGCTAGAGCCATTTTGTCGTAAATCCTTTTATTCGATAAGATAGGTAAATCATGTTTTAAATAGCCAGATAGATGTTAATTAAAGTACATGAACACACGTTACATTATTTATTTGTAAACCTTGAACAGGTATTCCTACAAAAAACAAGGCCAAGACTATTGATTTTTTTACATTGACTTTGTTTAATAAAAAAAAACATCCTTTATGTTCATTAGATACCATACCACGTAACTTGTCAACAAGCCAAATTATATCAAACAAATTCAAATGGGATACTGTTTTTCTCATTTTGAATACTAGTATATGTATATCTGTATTTGTCCTGATCTTATAAGGTTTTATCGTCTATAAAATTAGATAAGATAATATATATTTTAACCGGAGAACATCTTACATCAGTTGATCATAGAACACCTTGTATTACTAACACATGTTATATGACCTTTTCTGGCATTTTAACTAATCGGCCCTTCGTTGTGATACAGATGCAATAGCTTCTTGATGCTTTACCTACAATCACGATTTGTAGTGTAATTTATTTGTTCTGTGGTGTTGTTTTATTTTCTGATGACTTAGGTACCGGTGGGGGGCGGTGGTAAAAATGTCAGTACTAGTATCTACACAGTTAATGAATTTGCGACAAAATTGCTGTTGCCTGTATTTGTTACATATAAAAACCATGTTCAAAAAAGGTTTCAAAATCTTTTTGTGTTGTTTTGAAACTTGTATACAATGGCCTCATTTTAAGTAATGTGTATATTACACACGCAGCATTTTGGCTTTTTTGCTATATAATAAATTCTCGTGTTATTGGTTATGTACAGGCACCTACATCAGTTTGACGACAGTTGTTCCTTGCATATATGAAATAAATGTAAACACATGAATAGAAAGTAAGTCAAGAGTATGGACAGTCATAGGAATGCACACAATAAGCGATACATTATTTTTATCTTTAATAATATTATATACTAGTATACTATATAGTCAAAATGAACCAGAATGACTCTATGAATTAAGCCAACATCCGAAAAAAATACGAAAGAAACATTAAAATTTAATTTAACAACAAAAAAATGTGAAAAGTCTAAGCGAGATTCGAACCATATCTTCAAAACATTCAACATTTAAAAAGTAGTTTTATGCTCTACTGATGGAGCCACTGCGACGCCTGACTTCAATGACTTAATAAGGAGCTATATCAGTACAATTTAGCGATGTTACAATTTTTGTCATAAAAAAGTTGTTTTTAATGTTATAAGGACACACAAAACAAACTTCATTTTTTAGGGAAAAAGTAGTATAAATTACCACAGTCACAAAAACCCTAACTTTTTTTTGTTTAGAATGTCCTGCTGGGGGATTCTCTGTTTTTCCCACCTAAAACCACCCTAAATATCGCATATTGAACTTTCATTTTTTTTAGGGTTAAATAAACTATTTATCACACATATCATAATCTATGTAAATCGAGATATTGATCAAAAAGCATTTTATTTTTTGTTTTTACAGTAGATCTGTCAGCACTTTTTGAAATTGGCCCGTCTGTGAAAAAAATTCACGACAAATTGGCCCTACCTCTTTGGTGTCAGAATTTGTGCGCCCATAATATAGCCCATAATATACCATGTAATCCGTTTCCAGACTAAATCGTTCATCAACTTTCTGTTGACCGCTTACTTATATTTTCTAACACGTTGTGACTATGTATGAAGTTTTCGTTGTATTTGTCCAAGGAACTACAAATAAGAGCTTATCTTTCGTCCCTCTTTTACAGAAATTTGTTGTTAGGTTGCATTTACAACCGTGGGATATTTTTTCTTCAAATTATGGCTCATCAACTTTCTGTTTAATGAATGCTTACATTTTCTAACATATGGTGCCCCATATGCAGGAAATGATTGAATTAAATATTTGTTATCGTTATAAAAAAACATATGGTGCCCCATGTATGATATATTCGTCACATTTTTCTATGGAAATTTGAATAAAAAAAATAAAAAATGTGTTGTCAGTCTCAATGGAAACGTACTGAACCGTGTTAAGTTATATTTGAAAGTCGAGGGTTTGTCAAAAATTCTAGTTCTAGATTTCGTTCATCTGTGTGAGCATTAATGAAATGTAAAGAAAAGCTTGTTGTTTCGTTAATATCTTTTTCAACAAGTTCGTCGATGTACAGTTAGATGCCAGCATTAACTGATATATGAGTGATGGAGTAACAGGGCATCATCAATAAATCTGAAATTAAAATGCTTGTGTTTTCATAGTGTTCTGCTAGAATTCTCCTTTATTTAAATACAACAAGTCGACCAGCAGGATAACAACATAAGAACCCAAAGGAATACTGATTATCTGTTGAAAAAAAAAGATTACTACAAACTCAACTCATCAGTTGTAACCTGCAAGATTTAGAAATTTGATGATTTGATATTCAGTCTATATTTCTATTGAGCAAAAGGAAAAGTAGTTCAGAACATATAAAAATCGCAAATATTGGTATAACTTCAAAATCATTAGACTGCAATTGAAAATATTGGAATAGCACATTAGAATAATTAAAGATAAAACAGATATGGTTGACATCACAAGTAGCATATACCTCATCACAATATTTCTGCAGGTAATTTTTTACTGTATGGTAAAAATGGTAGATTGATCTTAATGACTCGGCTATGTATACCCTTTTATGGATTTTTATGACGGTAAGGTATAATTTAGATAAACAAGGTCCATTGTACGTGTCATTAAATGATGACGATAGAACATGTGTCAACCGGGGGGTGGGGTGTATAAGCTTTACTCTTTAAATGGGACGGTAATACGTTTTCTTGCATTAATATCTTTGGAGAGTCAACAAAAGTGTTAATATATCTATTCTTGTATACCTTATTTTAGGTTTACCTGCAATTCAGATTAATAAGAGTACTTTTACAGCCACATATGGGGACAAAGTTGTAATTCCATGCAGTATCGTATCTAATTCTACAGTAACACATGTCAACTGGGAGAGAACTTCTAACAACGTGTATGTACCTATATTCAACGATGATAGTGGATACCAAGGCAGTACACCTATTAAACCTTCGTTGACGATTAACTTTGTTACATTTGACGATGCTGGAACATACATCTGCCTTGCTGAGAATGCTGCTGGTGAAAATATTAGTAATCCTGTAACTTTGATAGTTAATGGAGGTAAATAGTTGAGTTTTAGTTATGTTTTATCGCTCCTCGGATATATTCTGACGTTATGATTGGTTTAACGCCGTCACGTGGTGACGGCCTATGGATGTATATGGGTTAGTATATTTCATATGGGATTCATGAACTAACTCACATCTATTATCAACGCTGACGTCATCGATTAATGATTATAAATTTCATTCATATATTTGTACACAAGTTCAAATGTTAAATGGTTCACTACTCAACCCCTACGAATCCATTGAAGGTTACCCATGTATAGGAGATTTGCTTTCGTCTTCATTCAATATGGATTTTATAACCCTCTATAGATCAGTAAAGTGTCAGTAGCAAACCATAGTACTCATATTATGGGTTGGTTTATAAAATCAGAATGCCCATATTTTAAACTTTTCTAAATTATATATACACGTAACTGTAGATTTCATCTAATTGAGGATAGAGAGGTAAATGTATATAAACTCACTTTTCAGGATATCTTGATACAGATACTAGTTCGACTATTACTAACATTACCCAAGGAAAAAATATAACCATTAAGTGTACCGTGAGTGGATTACCACCTGCCTCATCAATTATATGGCGGTTCACTCCACCTGGTGGCAATGCGCAAACGATTAGTATAGAAGACTGTGGTGGAAAATATACTGGTGGCTCACCACAGAATCCTTCTCTGACTGTTACCAACTTTCAGCCATCTGACGCCGGATCATATGTCTGCTTTGCGACTAATGTTGTCGGAATATCTTCAAGTAACTCTTCAGAGTTATGTTATGTTAGTAAGTAATAAACAGGGGTTCACACATTTTTAAATTATTTTTTTCCGTTGAAGATCATAAGAAACATTCTATTTATATCAAATATGTCAATAAAGTTTTTTATTTTAACTGGTGTCATCGTGATGATCGTAACTGCAGTTACGATCATCCCAATATGGCGTACACGAATTTAGGGTTATTTTAAAAAGCCGATTTCTCCACTTTAACAGCTTATCTTCAGATTTGTTTTATATCAATAAAAATCTGAATAAGCTTTGCCATTGAATGTGTTTTTCCTTAATGATAGACAAACAAACAGAAGAACAAAAATCGAGATTGAAAAACCACGATGATGATCATAACTTCGTCTAAGGATGATCGTAACTTGAACTTGTTTTTACAAAAAAATGATCGTAACTTAAAATTTACGATGTGATTTTTCTTTAAATGAACATCCTATTCAGCAGTCACGATATATATTGGTATAACTGAAAATAGTAAGACTTAACAAAATGAGCGGTAATAAAGCGGAATTGGCAGGCTTATATACAATGTCCTCAAGATTTTTTCTTATGAGTAATTTAGTTAACATTCAAAATGGAATACGTTCATATGAAGTAAATATAATTATCATCCTCATGGTACAGTTTAAGAACACAGGCCAAACGTCACTGAATGTTTTAGAAATAACCTAAGTATAAATGGTAGGCATAAAGTCACATTATTTGATGTTTTTTTCTATCGGTTTTAACTTGTTGCCTGGTCTTGAATTTTCTTAATCAAACTATGACTATTAAACATTGGTAGAGTACAGAGGCGGATTTAGAGGAAGGGCCAGTATTTATGCGTCCCCTGTTTGTGGAGAAAATTTGATTTTGATTATATAGGGAATCCCCTTCCCCTTTATAAAAATTTCTTGGTCCGTCACTGGACTACTGATGCCTATATTTACCAATGGTTGGCTGTTCATGTAAAGAAGGAAAAGTTAAATTAGATGGTTTACATGTTCATATTAGATTCTATGATTTATTTCCAAGCTATAAATCCGTACACTTACGTTATATGGCAGGATAGGAGTTTTGAGTTAAAAAAAAAAGCCCGGATTAGCAACTTAGACAAACAAAAAGGCAGGACCACAATTTTAGTAAAAAAATCGGGATGAACTAATGAAAAAAAGGCAGGACAGAATAGAGGGAAAAATAAAAACGCAGGATGAGATTTCAACTTTAGAAAAAAACAGGACAAAATTTTTCATTCTAGTTCTTCCCCCCAAAAAAAATAAAAAAAGTAGCTCCCTTTATTGATAGTTTCATAAAAAAAAATCATTCTACAGATATGGGTACACTCCTTAATGCTAAATTTTTCAACCTCTCCCTTAAATATTCTAAATATGTTAATAAAAAACTTTAAAGTCTGAATTCCTTAAACAAACCAGGTTCTCGCAAGGTACTATTGTCCATACAAAGTGTAGGGCAAAAAGAAAAACAAATCTCAAATATTATCAAACTGGCTATTAACTGGACTAGTCATAACCTTTGTGCACTTACCGATAGGACGTTACCCTCCCCTCAGTGATCGTTCCTCGTTATTATCAGAACATTAGCTGATAATGTACCCTTTTTTGCATAACAGACAGCTTTATTTATCAGACAATGCTTCGTTGGAACAGACAGTTACGATCATCGTTGACAAAAATAAATATAAGTTACGATCATCATCGTGATTTTTTGTATCTCGATTTTCATTCTTTTTTTTAATTTTCCATCATGAACGAAAAAATATTTCAATGGCAATGCTTTTAAAGATGTTTCTCGTCATAATACAAATTTGAAAATAAGCTGCCATAGTGGAGAAATCAGCCTTTTAAAATTTCCCTAAATTTGTGTCGGCCATATGTGGATGATCGTAATTGCAGTTACGAACATCACGTTGACACCGGTGATTTTGTAGATAATTCCGGTATTTTTAATAATAATTTTGATAAAGAACAAATTCGTTGCTAATTTGATGACACTGATTTTCCCTTTTTGTTATGGTTACGAAAGACATACCCGAAAATAGAAGTTTGATATAGCTAAGTGTGTAAATATGTTTATTGCAGTGACAACACATCTACATCATGAAATTGCAGAAATTCCAGATAAATTGATGTCCCATTTATGTCCCTAGCTCACATTTTATAACAGGAGACCATAACATCGGTCATGACCGAAAGTTGAAATCGGTCCTCCGTAAAGAACCCATATATCGTTCCCACATAAGGCTCGATACGGATAAGACGAGAAAAAGCTGACAAAAATCCTTTGATTCTTTCTTTAATTCATAAATGACATTTTCAAAGAACATATAACTCGTATTAAACATTAGGTAAAAAGAATCGCCAAGGAATTAGTTTTTATCCAGGCAAAAAAGGCTGCAACTATTACCATTATTGTAAATTTTGCATTACACAAATTCACGAATTCATCAACAATCCAACTGATTTCATTCTCGAAAATGACATCTGTTACAACTGTAAAGTTAACGTAAAACTACCTCTATACAAGTAGAACCAAATACAATTCAAATTCCAACTACAGTATGTATAGGCGTCCGAAGCTGCACAAAACACCTTACAAATATAAGTTTATTACGTCTTCAAGCCATTGTGTCACTGCTAAACAGTCTTTTCAACTGACTAGTACACGTGACACAACCAAAAACATAGTAATATATTGTCCATATAAGGTCTTTGAAAATTGTGTACTTTTGGGGCGTCAAAATTTGTTGGAAGTCCATGATAAATTGCATGCTGATATTGGTGATTTCGAATCTGTCCACAATTTTGCTTTTTTCTACTATTAATATACCACATTTTGTCATAATTATTTAGAAAAACATAAAAGTCAGAATGCGAATATATAGGTTCAAACTCTTTAAGATCATTTTTATTATAAAAAAAACTATGTCAGTTAGAAATGCTTTGATACAATAACTGTCCTTTAATAATTTTGTTCTCTGTGGAGCTATATCTGTATATCGTTAAGTTATCGGATTTCCAATGGGGAGTAACTGTGCAATACTTATTGCAGACCTGTTTGTGTATAGTTGTGAGATACAGTTTATGACTAAAATCAGCAAAGATCCATCGAAACAATGTCTGATACAAAAATTTAATAAGACCATAAGATATTTGGATGATATATATTGGCTCCCAATTATGAAGATTTCTGTATGAACTCTAAAGAAATGTATCCTGCTGAACTAACTTAAATAAAAACTTATACTAAGAACGAACACTGCTCTTTCCTTGGTATTCATATCTGTTTATTTAACGGGAAACTGAATACCAACATTTACAATAACATAGAGGATTTTTCATTTCCTATTGTTAATTGTCCGTTTTTAGATAGTGAAGTTCCCTTGACACCATCTAATGGTGTTTATATATCTTAAACCATTGTGGTGACGTCAGCCTATCGTTTACCATGGATTCTTTTTCTAGAATCAACGCGTCCTAACTCTGTAGCTGAAATGGTCTCACCAGATTATATTCTATTGTTTTCTTTGTGTGCCTAATTTTATTAAGTTCGAATTGACTAATTTGCTGATTTCTTGTCACTAATGGAATAATTTTAAAAACTTACCTTTATTTTTTGTAATTTCTATATGCATTCACTGAGAATCGAACCGTCCGTGAATTCTGATACGTGTTTCTGATATCAACATATAGACGAAATCGCTGGGCTACCAATCGGTTCCAATATGAATGTCTATTTTATATATATAAATGAATATATAAACTGTATATAAACCAAATAAATTGTAAGTAAACGTTTAACAGTTTGATGGGTGCACAAATTTGATTTATGCAATCATAGTACGCACAGTTTCTGAATATTTTGACATTTAATTTATATAGCATTGCAAATGAAGTATCAAAAAGATTGAATCTTATTTCACACACAAACTCATAGATGGTCCATTTAATATACTGGATTTTGTCCAGAGCAAGCCATATTCACCAAGATCATTGTAAACTGCGCAGAATAAATATTTACGTGGTCATTGGAAAATTTACTTCTGTTGTACTTAAAAAAATTTACAAAATTTCAAAAGTGTTTTATATTCTCCTTCGCAAAAAATGATATTGTTTTTAATAAATCCTACCCTTTACAATAAATATATTCATAAGATTTGTGTTGAAACGATGAAACGATTAGATTTATCACAATATAAGGTTTGTGGAATTGTTACACGAATGTATAAATGATTGTTTTCTCATTATTCCCCCTCATTATCATTTTTACATATTTTTAAGGTTTACCTGTAATACAGATTCCACAAGATTACTTCATCGACACGTACACATATGGAAACCAGGTTATAATTCCGTGTAGTATCGTATTCGATTCTACGATTACTGGTATTTACTGGGAGAAATATTGTAAAAACGAAATTAAACGTATAAACAACAGTGATAAAGGATATCAAGGCTTTACACCTACGTCACCCTCGTTGATAATTAAATTTGCTACATCAGATGATGAAGGCACGTACGTTTGTCATGCTATAAATGCTGCTGGCAAAAGCACTAGTAATTCTGCAACTTTAAGATTAAATGGAGGTTTGTATATATTGTTTAAGGAAATCCTATATTTAATGTATATTAATTTATTAATCAGTACTTCGTTCACTTTTCTGTTTTTTCAATGAATTATTCATTTGAATATCGATGCATGAAGATCTTATAATATCTTCTTAATTTATTCAAACATCCGATGAGCTGTCTAAATAGATATGATATTCGTACAAACAATGCGTGTATCTGAAATAAACTTCATCCGGTACCCTCGTGCCAAATGTTTTGCAAGCCAAATATATAAACGGGCACTTTTATGGCATGGAGGTTCGTAATTCATAGCATAACCGTGTTATGCCGGGACACAAAATAATGTTTGATCTTAGACTTGTATAAAAGGGTTTAATCAAACTCTCTATTATTTTTAAGGGGTTCTCGACGTTGATATTGGTCCAACTTATGCTACCATAATCAACGGACAAAATCAAACCATAAGTTGTACTGTGACTGGAATACCACCTGCTACATCAATAATATGGGAGTTCACTCCAAACGGTGGCACTTATTCACGCCATATACTAGGAGATGAAAGTAACGGAAAATATACTGGTGGTTCTGTAAAAAATCCATCTCTAACTATAACCAATTGCCAACCATCTGACGCAGGTTCATATAAATGTTATGCTTTGAATACTGTTGGAATATCCTTGTGTATAAATCCGTCTGTTCTCGAGTACACAGGTAAGAAATAAAACCTCATCCACAGTGTAGATACTATTCTGTACGCTATCCGGAAGTCGCGATTTTCGAAGCGAGAACTTTTTGGATCACATTTTAAATTTGATGGGTATACTGAATTAAACGGTAAGTTGATCATCTGTACATTGCTTAATGATTAATTGAGCCGACATCGATATTCTCAAATGGTTTAGAATTAAATTCCGCACATTCAATATTCGTATCTTTGCCTTAATCAAGAGATTTTCAAATGCATCACTAAGAAAAATCAGTCGGCGAACCTAAAAACAATCTTTTTACCCTCTTAGTGTACAAATTAACGTAAAAACCAGACTTAATTAACTAAATGAAGTATATTTCAAGTGGTGGTAAAAATTTCAACCATATCTTTGAACCCAGAAATAAGAAAATTACACTTGTTTGAATTTCTCACTGTACGATCAGTCTCGCTTGTTTATTTTAAAACTGTATGATCAGTCTTTATGTCACTGTATTCTAGTGGTGATTTCAAAGTTATTTACGATACATTAAAAGGTGGTATTTTTCTAGATAACACAAACATATTTCAATACATTCACATCCTGAAAACTTGTGAAACATGTTTTAGCTTAATAGGGTGTACTCGACTTACTACATTAAGTATAAGGATGTTAAAATGTTGCTAAAATAAGAGGAAGGTTTGATGTATACTAATATATAAGTTTCAGAAATGTCCTCCGTTATACTTAACATATAAACACACAGATTTAGTTGTTATATAAAAATGCATGTATTTACACACATTCGAGGCCATACTGTAGCCTATAATTGATCACAGTTCCTTCACTTTGTTTAAGATGTAGAGCTGTCTCTCTGACACTCAATTGTACACCACTTTGTCAAGCGAGGTTTATAGTGATAAAGAAGTCCGTCTTTCCGTTCGTCCGTTGGACCGATACAATATGTGTCGCCGGTTTTGTAAGCGCATCTCCTCATAAACCACTTAATATACATTGGGGGTTCCGGCCATTTTTAAATGAAGAGGCGGTCCAATCCAGGAGAAAAGGGGATTTCAAATATATGTTCCCATATAAATGCATTGA
Source organism: Mytilus edulis (assembly GCF_963676685.1). Lineage (NCBI taxonomy): Eukaryota > Metazoa > Mollusca > Bivalvia > Mytilida > Mytilidae > Mytilus > Mytilus edulis. Next base: position 50,095,754 of record NC_092349.1, on the reverse strand, counting down.
TAGTTAAAAAGGGGTTTCAAACTGCCGGATCCCCTTTTTTTGAATCCGTCACTGATATAACTATTAATTAATCTTATTCGGATTCCTTATCATAAATGATAATGACTGTATTGTGCACCGTCTATTTCTAATTTTAGTAACAAAAATCTTGTATGGGGTTACTTTATATAAGATACGGACTTGAACATTACATTATATGGGGGCACCCATCAGGTATTTCCAACACCTCCTAAACCAATCATTAAAGTTTTCTGAAATTGCTCCATTTTTACTCGATTAATGCATTATGGACCTTCTATTTCTGTAAACTTACCAAAATTAAATCACATGAATTACCCCCCTACGCAAAGCTGTCTTTATCCATTTTTTGTTATTTTAAAAGACAAGCTTGATTTATGTTATCATCAATTGGTCAATGGCGGACGGTGTAAATAATCTTTAAAAATGTAATAGCTAAACAGATAACTGTAACGATACACTATTACAAAGTTCACAAGCGAATCATGTATTACTTTTTAGGCATTTGATTTTGAATAAGACCGATCGAACAAACATACAATTATTTTGCCGTCTAAAAAATTCATCAGAAATATATTTGTATTGTCTGATGAAAGTAATTACACGTTATAGTTCCCTGGATAGTTCATAATATCACATAATATAAACGTATATACCTTCAAATTGCTGTTGTTTTTTCTTCAAAATCACGACTGGTCATACAGTCAAAAAATCTGAAATCGCTTCTAGAATACAGTCAGTTCTAGACTGATCGTACAGTAATTTATTTTGGGATCCTCAAGGAAAACATATTTTTTTATGGGAAATACGAATATTCTACTTAAATCCGAAAAGAATATTGAAACAGTATATATCTAACTGTAAACTGATGCAAATATTTGCAATAAAAGATTATTTGCTTTGTACTACGAGAGCAAAATTGTCAGACGATTTCACTTTTTTCTACCAAGTTGATGTGATGCACACGTATATTTTATTTTATAATGCATGTTTTTGTTACAGTTACTCAAATTTTTGATGCTATATATACCTTGAAGATGTCCAAAGCACTTTGTAGATATAGGAGTAAACAAATGATGATAAAAAGTTACCGTAGGCAAAACCGTCCTGTTAGCCAGTTGGAAATCATCGATTCAAAAATCGCGACTTCCGGATAGCGTACAGAATAGTATCTACACTTTGTCATCGTGATTTCAATCATGATATGAAAAAAAGAAATTATTGTATGTTTTTTTTTCTATTTTTCATCGAGTAAGTTTATGATCCTAATGACATTACGCCATTACGCATTTAAATTCGCTTGCTATATTTAGCCTGATATCATTGATGATTTATTGCTTACTAGTTCAAATTTCAAAGTATCATTTATTTACAAGTTTTGATCTAAAGAGCAACTGAAAAAGAACTAATACAAATATTGAGCTTTAATATAGATTATAAGAAGGTGGGAAGTCTATAAATAAACTCATCTTTGATACCAGGATTAAATTTTGTATTTACGCTAGACGCGCGTTTCGTCTACAAAAGATAGATTAAGAATCAAACGCTAGACTTTGTCAAGCTTTGGAACGAATGGTGAACAACTGTCATATATTCCTGAATCGGTACAGTCATTCTGTGGATAACATTGCGTGTTTAGTTCGATTTTAATCTTTCCATTTCCAAGACAATTGATTATAGTTTCGTTATATTGACACAAGTGGATGAGCAACCGAAAAAACATAATTGATAATAGTCAGGATCAAGCAGCTAAAATTATGAAAGCATACATCATAAACATACAAACATAACTTATTCAGAAATACAACAAATACACAGATGTACGTGTTGTATTGATGTTCGTGATTGTTCTTTCTGTTTCTAAGTGAGAAAAATCTTGTAAAATGAATTACAAAATACTGACACGTGTTATGTTGTTGATTTTCAAAAAAACTTATGGGTAATTTTCGTCAAATGACGCTTGAATAAAAAAAAGATTAAAAAGGCTCTAGTGTTGATAATGCGAAACTACTCAACTGTATCTTGCATTTTGTCAGAGATATTTTTCTGTAGTCCAGCAGGAAACGTTATCATTACGCGTACACCAAATCATACACTTACATAATATGCAAATTGCTATTTTATATATTAAGGAACTGATGAAGAGACTTACAAAAGAATAGATGGTATGCGAGTGAGTGGGGAAAATTGCCGAAAGACCGCGCTTTCCTATGTTCTCCTAGTTTATACTGTGATGCGGGGTTCGTTATCACTTGAAGATGACTATTCAATAGTTTTGCGTGAAATATCCGAAGCTGTCTTTAAAGTTTCGAATGTTATTGTAAGCCCACTTGTCGACATACTAGAAAGGAAACTAGTTCCAATCTACCTAAAACAAATGGAAAATGGTACATATAAGCCAAGAGACGATAATATCCAAAAAATAATTATAAGTTCTTTTGGTAAAGAATGTATCGAGTGTTTAATGAAGTTTTGTAGTTTTGATATTCTCTTTGACCACGTCCGCCTTAAGAGAGAGAATAAAGATGGGGACTTTTTGGAAGTCGATGGTTACACTTTGGCGAATGCATTTTTTCAGCGAATGAAGTTTGATAAAGACGATGCCCATTTAATCGGGCAATACATTAGACAATTGGGAGAAGAAATAGATCGCGAAACCCTTGATTTATTTGTAGATATATTGCGACAAGGTGGCGGTGACATAACATTTAACCACATGGATACTTTCCTAGATGGTCTTACTAAGGAAGGCACTGACTTTAATATTTTTCGTAAATTTCCAATGCTGTACGATGCATTTTATCGCACACTTGATAAAAACAGAAACACAATATTTCACTTTATAGCTGCGTTTTATACCTTAAGTAAAAAGTATAAACTATATATACAGCATTTTTGTCAGAATAAATTTGATTTGTTGCAGTTGCGTAACTCTCGTAATTATACAGCAATAGATTTCGCGGCGTTCCTATGGAGAACTGAGATTTTGGACATTGTAATGTGCAACCTTAACGATAATCGTCAATCGATGATCAACAGAATTCTGAAAACAATGAACATCGTTGTCGATGAATCGCGAGCACTAAATACTGGAGCAGTCGATAATTTGTTGAACATTCCCGGGAACAATATTGTCCGTGGCAATAGAACTGATTATAAAAATATTTTGCTACTAATTGGAAAGGAACCTGAAACATAATCTACCACTCAGATAATGATAAATAACTTCAACGAAACGATGATTGAATTATCCGTAACATTAGAACATATTCAAAAATTGAATTGTAAACAATATATGCTTGTAAATTAATGTCTAGATGGAATTGCAAATTTAATATCTTATGCATATGAGAATAAGTACCAAACTAATTATTACACTAGTATGTTATATACATATACACATTCATGAATCTACAATCTATCGATACCTGTATCTTGGCATTGTACAAGGTCATGTGTTTCTCTGACTGTTTATGACGCCTTTACACTATATACATTGGATGTTGGATGTGTAAGGATTGATAATTTAGACTTAGATGCATGATTTGTTTTTTATTAGTTGTTAGTGGCTTTGACCTAGCTGTCAGATAACTGCGAGTAGTCTCAGATCTGTTCCTATTGTCTTTTTGTTGTTGGAATGTACAAGTATCCGGCCACGTCCACGTACTTTTGTCCATCTGATGAGTTAAGCCTTTTTCAACTGATTTGTATAGTTCGTTCTTATGTTGTACTGTTATACCACTGTCCCAGGTTAGGGGAGGGTTGGGATCCTTCTAACATGTTTAACATCGCCTTATTATGTATGTATGTGCCTGTACTAAGTCAGGAGCCTGTAAAGCAGTGGTTGTCGTTTGTTTATGTGTTATATATTTGTTTTTCGTTCATTTTTTGTACATAAATAAGGCCGTTTATTTTCTCGTTTGAATTGTTTCACATTTTCATTCCGGTGCCTTTTATGGTTTACTATACGGTATGTGCTTTGCTCATTGTTGAAGGCCGTACGGTGACCTATAGTTGTTAAGTTCGGGTCATTTTGGTCTCTTGTGGACAGTTGTCTCATTGGCAATCATTATAGTATTTATTTAGTATAACCATGCCATTCGAAGATCTTTTATGAATTTTGATTTTTTTGAAATTTCTACCTCAGGCATAGATTACCTTAGCTGTATTTGCAAAACTTTGAGGAATTTTGGTCCTCAATGCTCTTCAAGTTCGTACTTTATTTGGCCTTTTAACTTTTTTTGGATTCGAGCGTCACTGATGAGTCTTCTGTAGACGAAACGCGCGTTATTATTTATTTATTTTCAAAAGCGAATTTTGATCACAATATTGTTAATTAATGTGTAGAATTAAAAATTAGATCTTAGACCACACCAATTTGATTAATAGTTCTTTGGATTTACCCGCTCCTGTTTTGGAGAAATTGAAAATAGTTACCGCTTCTGCAAATTTTGGGCCGCATGCCGCTCCACAATTAGTTTATCCTTGACATTTTGTTTTCTTTAATAGACGTTTTTCTTGTACACATATTGCTTCAATCGATACAATGCACGTGTGATAAATCGATTTGTAAATAAAAGGTCAAAAATCGGGATGCCAACATGAAGTTGTCTCAGTTCATTGCCGAGGACAAGTACCAGTAGTTATTAACACACAGTTATTTGAAATGCATTTCGTTTTATTTATGAAGACCTGTTCTAGGAGACAAAATAAAAAATCTTTCGTTATATGACAACGATCACATTTGTACTCGTTAGATCCATTGTCATCCCCGATCATTGTTTCAGCTGTTCAACAGACATAATCCGATGTTAATTTAACGTCCAACGGCTGCCTAGCCAGACAAGATATGGTGTTGTCCCACAGTCCCAGCTTGTCAGTCGTTGAACGTCAGAGTAATCTGGAACTACAACGGACATAGATAAGGCTATCTGTCGTGGATGAAATCAATATTAAATTCACATGATTTTAAAAAAGGCAGATTAATCTTATTTTAATGAAAACTCCATATCCCCTTGTTAGTCTATTGACATGCATCAAAACTTTTTTGTTAGGGATATTTAAGAGTTCCAACGTTCAATAACAAAATGCTAATAATAATTAGGAATGTATTATTGGTACAACCACTTCCAGTTTTAAATACCTTGTGGGTTTCACGGGCAAATAGAAAATGTATTTTGCCAAGTCAGAATAGTGCATATGCATATGGTTGAAGGACTTGAGGTATTTTAAGGGAATGTTTTTTTACACCGAGCTCTACATGCATAACAATATAACTATTACTCAGGATGTTGTTCAAATATTATTCACCTCACTCATTATGTTGATCATAATATGGATAAAAAGTTCCAACTAGATGTCAAGCAGACAAGAAGCAATCATTGCCATATAATGAAAACAACGATATTAAAGATATTTAATATTTTTCAAGGCTTTTTTTAAAATGTATACACATAATTAAATTGTATTCCACACAATAAATTTACATAACCTATATAATACCTCTTGCTAAACTTCATCCGCTATGCTTCCATAATACATATACATACACCTGTATGGATCTAAATGAAAATTCACACGGTCAAAGCTTATTTGACGAAAATATTCCAAACTATACAAAATCAAAGCGAACCAGAAAGTTTAGTATGGTATAGACTATACTTCAGGCACACATACATCTCATTATATGCCTAAGATCATGTTTCTCCTTTTTTTTCTTTGAAGTAATCCAGTTTTAACATGAACATAAAATTCTAAATTGCACAATGTGAAAAAAAGATTATACTGCTCGCTCCACTTGTAGAGCACACGCCTCATAAAAACTCAATTTCGAGAAATATGGGAGCTTTTGTCCGAAGAACTATAAATCATTTTGGTGTGGCCTTATCAATATTTTGCATAGTTTTAAACTTTGATAGCTACACTATATATATGTTACAGTGAATTTGTATAATCAGGGATTATGTAGAATCCCTGATTTTTTAGGAAATATGTAGAATCACTAAAATCATTAGTAATTATATATAATCCCTGAAAATGACCAGTGATTTTACGTAATCACTGAACATTTTAATAATTATTCTACAAATTCCCTAACATAATTTTAGGGATTATGAATAATTTATGGATCCTTTGTTTTATAAAAAAAAAATATATAGACAAATTATCATTTTTTACTTTCATATTCCTTGCCAGATGAAATAAGTTTGCTTTTAAACACAAAGGATGATCTTAAAGATATAACCAACACAGGGTTTCGAGATAAAGTTGAAGACTTCAAAATTAATAATATCAAGATTTCCTTCAAGCTATACATTCGTAACTTTACATGTATTGTTTGTTTATTAAAAGCCAGCTGTCAAATGGGTTTATATGTTCTATTCGTAAATCCACAACGCATGTTATTTGTGGGACATGTACATGCAAAACAAATAATGAAGAAGATTATGGAACATCTGTTTTTGGGTTTGTTTTTTTTTGTTCAAATGAACAAGAAATTCAAACCGAGAGAACTTACCATGCTTACGCATCTAAATGTATCGAAAAACTAAGGATTGACAATTAAAACAAAGTTTTAGAGGAAGCTGACATTTGGTGTAATATTCTCATAGCAATTCCACATGGTAAAAAAGGGAAAGGGAATTCCAAAAAAACATAATGGTAATTCTAATGCAACAACGTTTGTAATGTTCATTTTGATTGGATAACGTCACTTTCTTACATGGCATCAATTGACAGTTGATGCTATGGGACGTACGCGCAAGCGCAGACGGCATATGACAGATTTTAAATACATGTTTTAACGTTGTTTTCTGTCAGTTTCATTAGAATGGAGATAACAATATTGTATTTTAAGCTTCGACGGCATCAATTTGGGATTTGATGGTCGCAAATACCCGTTTACTGTCTCCGCTAACGCGTCGCCAGTAAACTTAAACTTAATTTGCGACCATTAAATCCCCAATTGATGTCGTCGGAGCTTAAAATACAATACAGTTATCTCCTAATTGTTCACCAAAAGTCTGGAAAAGGATATCGCCTGGACTGAAAATATGGTATCTTGTTCGAACCAGTTCAAGGTTGCTAATTCCTTTTTTTGGGGGGTAACTACAGATGTTTTTTACTGAGCGCTTTATTTCTCTTAGGCGGGTCATAACATCTGATTCAATATGTGAAGGAAAAGGTTTTCTAAAAATGTGGATATTGTGGTAAAAACAGATGTGAAGCATATCATTTTGACATATTGTGTTTAACATTTTAGTATAGTGTGCCTGACATTTATAAAAATTGGGTTATCATTTTGATATTTTGTGCTTAACATTTTACAATTTATGTTTATACAGTGTAATGCTGTTTCAATATGATTTTATAGCATAAATTGTTTGACTTTTATTCAATTTCCTTATAAATAAACTATTTCTTCACTGGGGTAACACAATAATATGAACCCCTTGCAGTAAGAAAGAAACAAGCGAACAAGCAAACAAACATTAAGCAATCAATCATGTTTCTTAAGGGGGAGACCGTTTACAATTGCTCTTTTTAAGCAATTGATTCATATTGTAAAACGGCGTTTTTTTAACCATTTGTATGTACCGTTTTTATTTTAAAAATGTCCCCCTGTGACCTCCTTTTGCCCCCTCCCCCCCCTATTTGTTTTCACCCTCCACTAACAACTGTTGAATGAAGCTGGGTGCTATCTAATCTTTCAACGGAGAAGAACGACAACTCCGGTTTTTTTTTTCTCTTTAATATTGTATTTACATAGATCTCTTCTGAAAAAAAATCCACATGCTTGCAAGTTATCTGATATACTCTGAAAGTACAAGTCCAATCGACCTAAAAAATTGCAGTCAGCAGGGCATACATGTATTAAAACTTCACAAAACAACGTGCTGCAGCTACCTCCCAAGAATTTCCGAAGAGAAAAGAAATTGCAATGCCGTAAAAATCGCTCTCTAGGTCCGTTAATCTCAATGAAATCCTACAATGAAATGTCTGCTCCTATATTATATTAAAATTTGTGTTACAAGCTGCTATTGATAAATGTACATTGTATGAAAATAATCAATGATCGTGTTTTAAAGTTACACAGGATAAATTAATTCCAAAGCATGCAGTGGTCGTGAACTGTGATCGAAACGTCAATTTCCTACAATGACAAAAGAAATACACATCGCGTGTATTCCCTCGTTATATACATGTTGTCTGTCTGACGTCTCAACCTAAAAAGAAAGAAGTATACTAAGTTTTCGCTATTATAAAGCCTCGTCACGTGACGCCACAACCTAGAGCGAGACAAAGTCGAGCGCGGGACCTGAAATAAAATAAAAACTTTCCTAACTAAATATAAAACTTAAAGTTTCAGTTATTATGTATAATCCCTGACGTTTTTTCTAGTTATTATACATAATCCCTGAAAATTGTAGTGATTATTTATAATCCCTAAAAATTTTAGTGATTATACATAATCCCTGAAAATTGTAGTGATTATATATAATCCCTAAAAATTTTAGTGATTATACATAATCCCTAAACTGGACAGTGATTCTACATAATAACTGAAACTTTAAGTTTTATATTTAGTTAGGAAAGTTTTTATTTTATTTCAGGTCCCGCGCTCGACTTTGTCTCGCTCTAGGTTGTGGCGTCACGTGACGAGGCTTTATAATAGCGAAAACTTAGTATACTTCTTTCTTTTTAGGGATTCTACATAATCACTAATTATTTGTAAAAAGTAAAATAACAAAAATACCAAACTCCGAGGAAAATTCTGGACGAAAAGTCAGAATATAAAAAACAGTTATAATCCTGGTACCTTTGATAACTACCTTAGCAACTGGCAAAATCAAAACCTCCAACACATCAATCGAATGAATAACAACTGTCACATTCCTGGCTTTGTACGGGCATTTTGCAATGAAGAAAATGATGGATAAACCCTGGTAACATAGCTAACTAAACTTCACTTGCAGGACAGTCGCATAAAATTCCATTATATTGACAACGATGTGTTAACATTTAACAAACAGACATAATAGGTAAAAATATCAAATATAGGGGTGCAGTCAATATTGTGTTATATTCATAATCACTATAAAATTAAAGAAATATGTCAACATAGAAAAAAGGCATATAGACAAAGTACATTAGCAATAACGGCAGACAAGAATATCAAGTAATAATTTGCAAAGAAAAATAAACAAATACTATAACACGTTATTAATTAAGATGATTAACAACGTAAGTACTTATAATCTATACTTTATGTTCATCGTGTATTATTTGTGAAGTTGATACGGAATTTTCACAACAAGGTATTGGTATCTTCTGATGATCTTTTTTTTAGAAAAAAAAAATAGTTCATCACTTTTTTACTCAGACACTGGTGACGTTTTAAAAAGTCGGATTAGCAGCTCCAAGCTCTTGAATACCGAAAGAGATTATTATATATATCACATATGTAGATGTAGTTTGTATATTGCTGCTACGGTGGGGAAATGTTTGCTAATTTCAAAATTAAAATCGTCTCGTTTGTCATAAGTTCTGATACTAAGATGAGGTCTTATGTCAGATTCTAGGTATAAGTCTAAAATGAGGCAAAGGAAGCTGTGTCTGTTGTTTCATTAATTTCTTGTTATGGGGGATATATCAATTGAACCAAATAAGTAAGGTTTGGATTGTTAATGGAAAGAACATCATCAGTATATCTGAGTGTGAATATATCTTTAACCATTAAAGACATTTGACAACTGGATAAGGGGAAAATGATTACCAAAAATAGATAACATCAAATGACCCATTTCAGATCAATTGTCATGTATCTGGAAGAAAGTTGGTTTACAAATATCTTATGCTATCTCGAAGAATGGGCATGATTAACTAGTAATCTAAAAAAAAATCAATTGGGGATGCGCCTCAATAATAAGAACGGACTTATCATTGTTTTGTTTTTATACTATCTGAGTGTCAATACTTGATGAAAGAAACCCGTTAACTAATAATTTTAACGTTGAGATTAGTTCGCAACCCATCGTCGTTATCATGAAAATCAAGATATATAAAGCCGACTTAACTGTATCTGTTGGACTCTTTATTTCGTGTGCATGACACTAAACTGAAAAGTATTTATATCTGTAGCAGAACGTGAAATAATAGTAAAATCCTGGGTTTTATTATTCTTCTGAAGAAGCTCCTGTATGAAGTTCGTCTCAATTGAAAAGAAGTTGGAAAGAATAGGAGCATAGATAGTTGAACTTTCAATTTTGGTTGCTATCGCCTTTCATAACTTTTAGGCCACCATAACAATATCTTGGTAATGTCAGTTTCAGACAACTGTTTGTTTAAATTGAAGTGTTTTTGTGTTTTAAATTCATCAATCCAAAGATTCGTGCATAGTTTTTAGTAATTTCATCCAAGCAATATACATAAAAAATTGTGCAACAGAAGAATGGTTTATGAACATCTGAAGGATGTCAAATGTTAGATTTACGAACCAGCGGCCTTTTAACTGCTTTATTAAGTTTTAAATATGCGCATCTGGCGTATTGAATTATAATCCTGGTACCTTTGATAACTATTTACACCACTGGGTCGATGCCACTGCTGGTGTACGTTTCGTCCACGAGGGTATCACCAGCCCAGTAGTCAGCACTTCGGTCATGACATGAATATCAATTAGATGGTCATTTTTATAAGTTTCCTGTTTACAAAACTTTTTAAATTTTTTTCGAAAAACTAAGGATTTTCTTATCCCAGGCAAAGATTACCTTAGCCACCTTTTTGGAATTTTTGGTACTCAATCCTCTTCAACTTTGTACTTGTCTGGCTATTTTGATCTGAACGTCACTGATGAGTCTTATGTAGACGAAACGCTCGTCTTGCGTACTAAATTATAATCCTGGTACCTTTGATAACTATTAACAAACCGTTCTCTTGGTGTTTTACGACGTGAGTCGAATGGACATACAGACTGACAACAATTTAGGCGGACAGACAGACTGTCAACCATTCGGACGAACAGACTGAGAGCCACCAATATATCGTAAAGGTTCCGTCTGTAATAGGACGTCTGAAATTTCAGTTAGGGATGATATCAAATGGGAATCACAAACAATAAGTTGAAAAAGTACAAACAAACAGAGTGGAGTATTGAAAAAAGAGCAGAAAATCTAAGCTATATTATAAAATCCGATGTACCAAATACAATTATTCTATCATCACAAGTAAACAATTCGCAAGAATTTTGCATCGATTCAGTTGCTGATTCATGAAAATGAGGTTGATAAGAATCATATGACCGATGGAATATACTTTCAACATATAACGCATCTGTATACAAGGCATGAAGCATCCTAGTCTTCTTATTCCTGTGATATTAATATAGATTCTACCACTGCATCGAGTATGATACGATATTTATCCACTCGAGACAGTTAAATTTTCCAATAAAAACCGCGAGGCTTGTCGAGCGTTTTGAATTTTTAAAATTGAACTGTCGAGAGTGGATAAATATTGAAATACACTCGATTTGGTGGTGGAATCTGTTTCTCTAATGATTTTCTTACAATATGCAGGCAAACTTATTCCTTCTTTTCGAATGATCTGCAAAAAGATTTGTTATTTCTATGTGACGTAATCAGACATGCCATTACAATAGGAAACTCAGAGGAAAGCAAGAAAATTCGACGTCATACTCGGATTTTAACAAATGAAGAACTGAGATCAAACGAACCACACGTTGAATAAAAAAATATATACAATGGGTGCAGAAAGGGATAAATTGATGTAGAATTAGGGAAAGCCTTATTTAAATAGTTAACGACCTGCATGGTCACAACTGAAATCCCAATATCGCACCCAGCCACTTTTGTCGAAAGGGGAAATAAAACCCGATGTAAATGTATGGTTTTATAAGTTGTTGTTTTTAATCACTAAAAAGAGGTTGAATGTTTAGCCTACAACGACATAATTCTTAACATAAGAATGTTTCATTAATTATTAATAAGGACAAACTTTTTAACACACTGAAAGTGCCAGAATTAGAAATCCTGTTTAACTTATTATCTTTTTGCCTAATCTACAAACGAATTTTAAACAACGTTCTTTTCTTTGCATCAAAGTTAATCTCTGCTTGCCTTCTTATCCTGACATGATAAATGAATTAATTTTATAGCTACCTCTACAACAACAGAATACTAACTATTCAGTCATGCATGAAAATGTGCAAGTGTGGAATAACATTTGTTTTTTGTATTCTCCGACGTAGGCAATGGGGGCATCAAGTGATACCGATGACCGTCCTTCTGACGGTCACATTTTCATTTCCTCGATTTAACTCAAGTGTGCCTCGTGCAAATTCGATTTAACTCATACAGAATGCTTAATAACAAGACTAAAGACAGAATTCGAGTTTGGGCAGTAGGTTGCTTATCGTTTCGCACTCACTGTAATTCAAGTTTTCATCATCAAAATTTTATGAAACTCATACAGAATGCTTAGAACTAAAACACTCATACAAATATCAAATTTGGGTATAATGAGTCAATTGCAATTCTAGAGTAAGGCTCCTTTTGACTTGTAATTAAATCACACATTATTCATTTATGTGTCTATACATCTGAAAAACTGTTGATACAGAGGTATGAATCGATTGATAGTAGGATGCAAATGCTTAGTTAAAAGTGTAAAATATCTGGTTTACATGTTAAAGATGCAAAACATTCAAATTTAACGAACGATGACCAAAGATGCGGGACAAAATAACCTCCATTGAAATGAAAAATGACAATGTCTATGTAACTGAATATCGACATACCATTGAAACATAATAATCATAAACAATTCCCCTAATCATAAACTTAACTTGTAAAGTAGGCAAAAGCTTCAAAGGGAAGTGAATGAACAATGATTAAGGAGGTTGTGCCATATCGTCTTCATGTACTAGCTAATTCGCATACAACTGCAGGAGAGATTTGGTGTAGTGGTTATCGTATCAGACTAAAAACGGAAAGGTTCTTTGCTTGGTGTCCGTTCTCCATGGACATGATGTGTGTTAATGCTAAAACATCTGCCTACCAATATCGACATATCGCTAATGGTTCCCCTTACACTCACATTATCACAAACTTAAACCAGGTGCTCCACAGAGGTTGACCCTGAACAGTTGGGGCAAGTATGACAAGTATGGACACAACACTCAAGCTTGATACAGCTCTGCATTTGGAATGTGAACAAATTTTTTACATGATATAGGTTTTTTGACACAAAATAAATGTGGTCCAAGATCTTACAAATCTATTGCCCAATGCTGTGCAATTAAAGATTTCTTCTTGAAACTTTTCAAAAATCGAAAATTCAAAAATTATGAAAAAAATTCATGAATCTCTTAAAAACATTGTTAACGAAAAATCCCCCCCCCCCCAAAAATGCATTGAAACCCCCTTGCAGTAATAACCAAAAAACTCAATCCCAGCCTTTCCTTTGTAGTATGGAGCCTTGTAGTACAATTTCAGAGATATCCATACACTTGAACACAAGTTATTGTCTGGAAACTAGCAACATGCGTCTTTTAGGCCATCTTTTGGCTCCTTATTCCTACATGTTCTGGGCAAATAACCTTAAATTCAATCCCAGCCTCCCCTTTGTGATATGGAACATTGTGGTACAATTTCAAAGAGATCCATACAATACACACAAGTTATTGTCTGGAAACTAGAAAAATGCTTGTTTTTGGTCCCTTTTTGGCCCTTCATTCCTACACTATTTGCCACATAACCCCTAAAATGAATCCCAACCTTCTACTCGTGTTTTTAAAAATTGTGGTACAATTTCAGAGCAATTGAAATACCTATACACAAGTTTTAATCCAGAAACTAGAAAACTAGTTGTGTGCCCTTTTGGGTCCCTAGTTCCTAAACGGTTAGGACCATCATCCCCAAAATCAATCCCAACCATCCTTTTTTGGTATGAACCTTTTGATAAGATTTTATAAAGATCTATTTACCTAAACTGAAGTAATTGTCCAGAAACCATTGTGTCTTCAGACGACGACGACACCATACCATTATCATGAAACTACTGGGCCAAATTAATCAAAACTTGGCCACATTTATCATTGGGGTATCTAATTTAAACTAGAGGCTCTAAAGAGCCTGTGTCGCTCACCTTGGTATATGTGAATATTAAACAAAAGAAACAGATGGATTCATGACAAAATTGTGTTTTGGTGATGGTGATGGGTTTGTAAATCTAACTTTACTGAACATTCTTGCTGCTTACAATTATCTCTTTCTATAATGAACTTGGCCCAAAGAAAATTGTTAAAAATTGACTATAAAGGACATTAACTCCTTAGGGGGTCAATTGACCATTTCAGTCATGTTGTCTTATTTGTAAATCTTTTACTTTGCTGAACATTATTGCTTTTTACAGGTTATCGCTATCTATAATAGTATTCAAGATAATAACCAAAAACCGCAAAATTTCCTTAAAATTACCAATTTAGGGGCAGCAACCCAACAACGGGTTGTCCGATTCATCTGAAAATTTTAGGGCAGATAGATCTTGACCTAATAAACAATTTCTCTAAATGCTTTGGTTTTTGAGTTATAAGCCAAAAACTGCATTTTACCCCTATGTTCTATTTTTAGCTGTGGCGGCCATCTTGGTTAAATGGCCGGGTCATCGGACACATTTTTCACACTAGATACCCCAATGATGATTGTGGACAAGTTTTGATTTATTTGGCCCAGTAGTTTCAGAGAAATTTTTTTGTAAAAGATTACTAAGATTAAGAAAAATGGTTAAAATTGACTATAAAGGGCAATAACTCCTAAAGGGGTCAACTGACCATTTCGGTCATGTTGACTTATTTGTAAATCTTACTTTGCTGAACATTATTGCTGTTTACAGTTTATCTCTATCTATAATATTCAAGATAATAACCAAAAACAGTGAAATTTCCATAAAATTACCAATTCAGGGGCAGCAACCCAACAACAGGTTGTCCGATTCATCTGAAAATTTCAGGGCAGATAGATCTTGACCAGATGAACGATTTGCCCCCTGTTAGATTTGCTCTAAATGCTTTTGTTTTTGAGTTATAAGCCAAAAACTGCATTTTACCCATATGTTCTATTTCTAAACATGGCAGCCATCTTGGTTGGTTGGCCAGGTCATCGGACACTTTTTTAAACTAGATACCCCAATGATGATTGTGGACAGATACGATTTAACCCCATGTCAGATTTGCTCTCAATGCTTTGGTTTTTGAGTTAAAAGCCAAAAACCGCATTTTACCCCAATGTTCTATTTTTAGCCCTGGTGGCCATCTTGGTTGGTTGACCGGGTCACCGGACACATTTTTTAAACTAGATACCCCAATGATTGGGGACAAGTTTGGTAAAATTTGGCCTAGTAGTTTCAGAGGAGAAGATTTTTGTAAAAGCTAACGACGGACGCCAAGTGATGAGAAAAGCTTTGGGCCAGGTAGGGCCAGGTGAGCTAAAAATGTGTCGGGTAACCCGGCCAACCAACCAAGACGGCTGCCATGGCTAAACATAGAACATAGGGGTAAAATGCAGTTTTTGGCTTATAACTCAAAAACCAAAGGTAGCAATACACAGTTAGGAAAAAAACTTAAAATTGACACTCATAATTTTTAAACACCCTCTTTCCCCTCCTGTCTAACAAAGAAGGCTTTATATGTGTGTTATGCATGTATATACTTGTAGAAAGAAAATCTTCCATAGATTTGATTTCTAATGGTCATAAGGGTGAAATATAATCCCTTTTGGGTGTAACCATGGCAACATTCTGCATTTCTTAGATACAAAATATAGCAAAAAAGGGGGGTGAACAGGTCACAAAAGTCTCCAAAATTTGGTCTAAAGGAAAATTTCAATGAATTACAGTGGTACCTTTCCTGAATCCATAGGTTTATATCTATCAAGTGGTCCAAAAAAAATCATATGCTTTCCTGCTCGTTTTTCCATAAAATTGAATTGAAAAGATCGAGCGCAAAATCTTTGTTGATAAACACTACAATAATTTATGGACCTATGAACGGTACGGATAGGAAAATACGGACTGTCAATCATAGAAATGGCCTATAAAACATGTTAAAATCAATCTAAATGTTCGTATAAACCCACTAAGAAGGCTATATTATTCTTCAATTATCTAAAAATCAATTTTATTGTACAAAAACTTTCATATTTAAAAAATTCACAGGGGCCATAATGCGAAACTAAACTTCTAACTGTGTATTGCTACCTTAAGGATTCACATTTTTTTCCCCAATTCCACTTTAAATGGATTTCTGTTTTCTACTAGTTAAAACGAGCATTTTCGCCTGCTTGTTTTGAAAATCGGTTCAGAAATAAATATTTTATGAAGGTTAGCAGTTGACACTGAAATGCAACAAAAAAGTGATTTTATGAAACATGCCATGTCAAAGTGCATTTTCTCCTTTTTTAGTCAATTTTCTAAAACTATACCTTCTAACCCTGTCTTTTCTTGTTTAAAAACTTAAATTAACCTTAAGAGTAGACAACTTTTACAAGTTAAAGCTATTTTAAAGCTCTAGAATGTCAATTTTGTTGTGTATTACCATACCAAAGCCTTGGTTAAAATTTAGTAAATACTGAATTTATTTATAACAGCGGGAAAAAATTTAGGCTTAATTCATGCTAAATTGTGACTTTATACTTCCTAAAATAATAAATTTTATTTAGTCGCATGAAAAAATATAAAGCGTTCCCTTCTAAGGTTTCTACATAACGTGCAATCTTCTTTTCCAAGGGGTAGCCAATAAAGTATCAATTTATAACGGAACCAAGTCTTTGTGTCAAAATGTCTATATTGGTTGCTAAGGACAATAAACAACAAAACTAACATATATTGTCATACTAAAGGTTGTTTCTCCCTTAGAATTGTATCTATAACATAAATATCAATAGTTTCGTGGTATGTTTGTCTAAAAAAACAGCAATTATTTGCTTTGTCAAATGCCATAAGGTAGCAATACACAGTTAGGAAAAAAACTTAAAATTGACACTCATAATTTTTAAACACCCTCTTTCCCCTCCTGTCTAACAAAGAAGGCTTTATATGTGTGTTATGCATGTATATACTTGTAGAAAGAAAATCTTCCATAGATTTGATTTCTAATGGTCATAAGGGTGAAATATAATCCCTTTTGGGTGTAACCATGGCAACATTCTGCATTTCTTAGATACAAAATATAGCAAAAAAGGGGGGTGAACATGTCACAAAAGTCTCCAAAATTTGGTCTAAAGGAAAATTTCAATGAATTACAGTGGTACCTTTCCTGAATCCATAGGTTTATATCTATCAAGTGGTCCAAAAAAAATCATATGCTTTCCTGCTCGTTTTTCCATAAAATTGAATTGAAAAGATCGAGCGCAAAATCTTTGTTGATAAACACTACAATAATGTATGGACCTATGAACGGTACGGATAGGAAAATACGGACTGTCAATCATAGAAATGGCCTATAAAACATGTTAAAATCAATCTAAATGTTCATATAAACCCACTAAGAAGGCTATATTATTCTTCAATTATCTAAAAATCAATTTTATTGTACAAAAACTTTCATATTTAAAAAATTCACAGGGGCCATAATGCGAAACTAAACTTCTAACTGTGTATTGCTACCAAAGCATTTAGAGCAATTCTGACAGGGTGTGAAATTGTTTATTAGGTCAAGATCTATCTGCTCTAAAATTTTCAGATGAATTGGACATCTGGTTATTAGGTTGCTGCCCTCCCAATTGATAATTTTTAAAGAAATTTTGCCATTTTTGGTTATTATCTTGAATACTATTATAGATAGAGATAAACTGTAAACAGCAATAATGTTCAGCAAAGTAAGATCTACAAATACATCAACATGACCAAAATGGTCAGTTGACCCCTAAAGGGAGTTATTGCCTTTATAGTCAATTTTTAACAATTTTCGTTAATTTGGTTAATTTCTGAAATTTTTTTACAAAATCATTTCCTCAGTTACTAATGGGCGAAGTGCATTATAGATAGAGATAATTGTAAGTAGCAAGAACGTTCAATAAAGTAAGAACTTCAAACACATCACCATCACCAAAGCACAATTTTGTCATGAATCCATCTGAGCCTTTGTTTAATATGCACATAGACCAAGGTGAGTGACACAGACTCTAGTTTGTTAAGGATGTACTTGGGTGAGGTTAGGTGAAAATTATTAAATTAAGAAGTTAAAATTTATACTATAAGCTGGTAGAGCATCATTTAAGGATAAAAATAAGCTAAAAATATTGATAGGTCATGGACATCCTTTTCGAGATAATTGAGATTTAAAATATGGCGGGAAAAGACTGATTCAGACTTTTACCTTATATTTGCATTGGTATTATTGGGTCTCTAAACAAAAAGAAAGAAAATTAAGAATCTTCTAAAATTTTGGCAAATGACCTTTCAAGAGGTATTTAATCTTATATGAAAAAATAAATGGGTGTTATGGGGCAAAATATTTTACATTGTTTTGCATGGAAAAACACCAAGAAGTCCGAACATTTGACACAAATTCCAAAACCTCACCTAAGTACATCCATTTCTAATTTTCACAGCTAACCCAGATTAGTGCAGGGTTTGGATTCACATGCATGTTAAACATGTCACATTCTTCATGTGCTTGTCCCAAGTGCAGTGCCTGTTAATATTGTCAGTCCATGTTTGTCATATTTGTTTTTTGTATTTTTTTTTGTTATAGATTATATAAATTAAGCTGTTAGTTCTTTTAATTGCTTTGTTTCCCATATTTCGTGTCAGGGACGTTTTATAGTGGACTACACAGTATGATTTTTTTTTTCATTGTTGAAGACTGCACTTTGGCCCCGTCATAGTTTACATCAATCTTATTTGAACTCAGGTAAAGAGATGTATTTTCTTCTAATGTTTATACTTACAAAAGAAAATGTATAAATCCATTAAGTTCTAAAAACATACATCTACCTGGACATAATCCAAACACTGGTTCAAATGAAACAAACAAAAAAGTATTCATGTAAAAGATATAAAATTTATTGTTTTTAAATTTCATTCTTTGTACAATATTTTAAAATTTGTAATTATCAACAGTCTCCTATATCTTAATATTTACAAATATACAAATTTCTGCCAGATAGTAAAATTCATTGTTCTTGTGGCTAAAACATATATTACTAAATTTTGCATACCTTTTTTTTCAAGAATGTCTGGTTCATATTAGACATACATCTATATTGCATAGCTTGTTATTGCCTCTTTTAAGGTAAACAGGGTTTAAATGTTTTGGTCAATGGTCTAGGCTTATCAATTCTTTGTAATTTGACATATGAATCCAAAAATTTCAGTTCTGTGAGATACATGTAATTATTCAAATTTTTTGTTAATTTCTAACAAGAACTTGGTAAAAAAGACGACAAAAAAAATCATTCAAGATTTTGTTTGCAAAATATCTATTTAGTGTTGCTTCAGGGAAAGATTTTTTTTAATAAAAATGAGGGTATTTTTTATAATGCAGTAGAACAAAAATTTGCATAAATAGGACAAATCATCCCATCCCCATATCTTTACTTTCAGACTAAAAATTGATGGAATAATATTAGTTCTGGATATTCCAATACCAAATTGGGAAATATCAAGCAACAGATTTATATTTTACATTGTTTCTTTTTTAATTTTTGTCCAGTCACTGTAAATGTCAAGAATTTGTCAAAAATAATTTATAATTTTGACATCAATTAATGTAAAGTCTCTATTGCATGTATCTAATATTTCAAATTTCCCTTTTTCTGTCAGAGGGCTTTTTTGGTACATTTACTATTCAAATAAGGATAATGTGCCTTTCTCTGTTTAAAGAGTAACAATGTGTATCCAAAATTTTCAAATACATAAGTCATTTTACATGTAGGTTAAGGAAATAAAATAATGCTTAGAATTTTCAATATTATCTGTAGCTCATGAAATACTCAACAGACAAGACTTGGCCATTCATCATTGCAGAAAAAGAAAATACCTTGACACACCGTGAGGATCAGCTTATTAACTGTGATTTATTAACATGTCTTTTTTGGCTGTACATATTTGAGAAAACAATGATTTCAAAATTGAATTATGTGTAATTAATAGTTTTGATTCTTTTGCTTTTTTATGGAAATAATAACTCTGTTATTTAAGGAATGACTGTAATATTTTTTCTGTCTATGAAGAAATAACATAAAAAATTTGGTGCACACTGAATAAACGTGCGTAGCGGGTTATTTAACAGTGTGCACCAAATCTTTTATGTTATTTCGAATAGACAGAAAAAATATTTCAGTAATTTCTCATAATTTATGTCTATTGGCTAATAACAAAATAACATAAGCCAATCAGAAGACGCGTTACATCCAAAATTAAATTATTAAATTATATCAAACAAATACAAAATTTCAATACATTTAATGAAAATATTTTTTGTGGGCACTTTAAAAATTTAATTTAAAAAAATTACAAAAGTGAAAATTCTCCAAATTCCTTTCTACTTCAAAAAAGTATGGTTAAACCAGAGACATCGTTCTCTTTTATCATTTGGATGTTTCAGAATTTGTTACTTACAAAAAAAAAATTAAAGGAAAGATCAGTTGAATTGATTTAATTATTCTAATAACAAATTTTGAATTCATTTAAAATTTTACCCTTAAGTATATATTGTACAAAAAATAAATAAATGAAAAATAAATTCTGAAAACATCTAAGGGTTGTTCCATCAAATATATATATATATGTAAGATAATATTCAGGACAGACATTATAAAACTGGAAGATGTGCAATTAACCTGCAATTACTGATACAAGCAGTTTAAACATTTCCCAATTCAATTTCAAAAGATTTTTAAACATTTTCTTCAGGTCATATTTTATAGGAACAATCTTGTCAGGTGAACAATTTAAATGCAAAATCAAATTAAAAAGTAACTAACAATAAACAATAAGGTTTTCTATATTTATCCATACATTTGATGCCTGTTTTAAAAAGATAACTCTTACGATGAAGGGGAGATAACTATTGAATTTTAATTCTTAAACTATATCAGTAACAATGGCATGACGGCCTCCAATATGGATCAGTCAGTCTATAATCATAATTCAAAAGGAGGGATTCAGTTTCAACCCCTCAGCACATCGAGGTTCAGAAACTGGATTCCTGTCATAGAATTCTAATACTTAATAGTAAGCAGCAATACTTTGTTTAACAGAAATTGAAACAATGCCTAGTGAATACTTTGTTGTGCATCTTATAGGAATAAAATGCCCTTTAACTTAGTATAATTTCAGAAACATTAGAGGAAAATAATTTTTAGTTTTGAAGAAAAATTTTCATTAATTTGCATGTATCAGGTTTTTGGAAAATTGAGATCAAAGTGGTTCTAATTACCCTTACATGAACATGTAATTAAAAAAAAGGTAGACAGCCTGAACGATTGAAACATCAGTTTTAAAACCACGACTTTACTTTAATATATGTTTCAGCAATCTACTGATAATTTTTCTCAAACTAATCATAAATGGTCAAATTAACACAAAAATTCAGCTGTTTACGTACTTTACTAAAAAATTAATTTAACAGATAATAAAAATAAACCCTGCTCAATATAAAACAACTTAAAAAATTAAAACCATTTACAAAAGATCTATCCTTAAAATTTAATGCCCAGTATTACATCTAGAAATAACCTTAGGTCGAAAACACTTGAAAAATTACTCACATGTATAACATGTATTTAAAAGGAAGATAGTAAAAAAATCATACACAGGTATATAGATATACATAAATCAGTAAAAAGACTGCATTTTAAGATGAATTAACAAAAATAAAATGTAGATAAAATAACAAATAAAAGAGAAACAATAATTTAAGATGTACATGTATACATTTATATGTAAAATTAGTTGCTCAACTTATATTAACTACCTGCTTTTAATTATTTCATCACAAATATAGAAGGGAGATGGTTGGTTTTAACAGAAAACAAATCAACCATTCCAAATTCAAGTCAAAATGAACACATAAAATTTATATTTAACATTCACATTTTCTTTGCTTCCGAATTTGAAGACACATTAAAAAAATTATTCAATTAAAATCATCTAAAAACCAAATTAAAAAAAATCAACAACAATATTTAATTCATTTTTGATCCAAATAATATAAAACCCAATAAAACTGTCAGAACAGAACTTTTCAGGAATAGAAAGAAAATGTGAACGGTAATATGACAAATATTGTAATTGGTAAATTAAATATCTAGCACTATTAACTACGGCAAACTTTCTTCGACACAGGTGCTCCTTCTGAAAATGTTCTTTTTCTCTTTAAGCCACCTAATTTAAACTTTGATACAAAGTTTTTATTTTCGGTCTGAGATTTACATCTTAGAGATCGTGGATTAATTTTACGCAATCGCATACTTGTACGTGTGGTGTTCTTAATGGAGTCTGATGAGAGTCTACGTAAAGCTGTTGAACTTGGTTTGCTTACAACACCTTTTTTACTGCTGTTTCTTAACTGATGTCCATGACCTAGCCTTTCATTAATTTCCTCTTTTGTCCTTAATTTAAATGCTGCACCGTCACAAATACTTTGATCCTCCTTTGAATGAATGTCAATTTTTCCTTTGGCTTTGTGTTGATCGTGAGAATTGACTTTGTTCGACTGTTTAGAATTCTCTGTAAGGACATTTCGACACTGAGATTCAGTTTTGTTTTCAGTTAATGATTTACCGACAACTCCTTTAAGTAATGTCAGGGGATTTGTCTGATGTGGAGTTTTCAGTGTCAATACAGCATCTGACGAATGTCGCTGTCTAGTCCGAGTGAAATGTGAATTGTCAACTACGGCATTATTGTTAAACTGGAGGTCAGTGTGTTTTGAGTTTGTACGGTTTGCTTTCTTCATTGCAGAGGCACTCTCCGGGCAAAGCTGGTCATCTATTTTCCTGGCCATGATACCTCTGTGACCATGCGTCAACATTTCAGAAGCTTTCTTCATTGCAGAGGCACTACCCTGGGCTAAAATTTGATCAGATATATCGACTGCTCTTGACATTTTTTCTCTGACAGTACTTGGTGTAAAATTCAACTTTTTATTTATACTTGCTGCTTGAATACTGTCATCTAAATCAAATTCCATGGAATTAGGAACAGACATTCTTCTCGTCTTCTCCGTAGATACTGGTGAAACGACACCTTTGTGAACGTTGTCATTTCTTGGACTAGAAGGGGCACTTTTAGGGGAAGTTTTCTTCACATCATTTTTACCCGAGTCTGAATCTGATTCTAAAGGTTTACGTGGTGAAGAGCGAGTAGACATTTTGACTGGAATTGTTTGTTTTTCTTTACTTTCTCTAATCCTGCGTAAATTTTCCTCTCTTTCCTTTTTCAGTAAAGACAATTTTCTAGGTCCGAGAGGATCTATTAAAACAACAACACAACTTGTATTGTCAGCCCTCATCAGACGAGACTTCCACTTGTTCAAAGCTCTTTGTACCAACTTCTCTGCTGGATTAATCCAATATGAAACAGGAGCAGTCTAAAAAAGAAAACATTGACAAATAATGGAATAAATCAATGTATATATTGAGAACATTGTTAATGAAACATACTTCATGTTAACTTAATAATACCAACAAGCATCAATGAGACAATTTTTGGCATGCAAGTGCAGCAAAAGTTATGTTGACTGGCTGAAATTTAATATTTACACATAAACCAATGTATGACCATATCAGGCTAGGCACAACCAGACAAAACTTAATTTCCAAGACTTGTTCAGACAATCCAATAGTTTTGGAAGTACCTGTATGTAAAATTAAAGATAAAATGTTGTTGTTTTTTTTAGGTTACAAAGTTCCCTCCCATACAACCCTCTCCTATCTATTAAAACTAAACTAAAGTATGGAAAAATACAAATTTAGCTTTTTTTCCCATATCTAAAGGGACATAACTCAAGGACATTTGAAATTAATGCAACCAATATTCAAACTTGATCTGTGTTTTGTTGTTATACATGTTATAGGCATTGAGTTTACTTTTCAGAACATTTGGTTTGTCACGTGGCAGATTTAAGTTTTGGTACACAAAATTAATTTTGGGAGGTTCAATAGAATGTGTTTATCTTTTGAAATGTTGTGCCCTAAGTCTACATGGAAATGTCCCCTTGAAAAACAAGCAAGACATATAAATAAAATACATACAGGGTCATTTATAACTTTGTACTCAAAGTGATACTCCAGATCTACCACAACAGACACAGATTCTTCAGCTGACACCATATTCCACATCCCATCAGAACCAAGAACAAGACATTTATCTCTCGCTGGGTCCAACTTTCTCACTGATACATCTGGTTCAGGGGATACCACAAACTGTTCATTTAAATAGTTGTAACTCCAAAGGTCACCTAAAAGTAGAATGAATATATCTAATATATCTAATATATATATATAGATTATGTACAACATTTTACAATATATAGTTATGTCTGGACAAGTTTTTTCATCTTGTTATTTAAAGGTTGTGGTTTTATGTGAAAGGAGTAGGTCCGGTAAGGACTGATTTTGGCCTCAAATTTCAGGTTCATCTGACGAAAGATTTTGACCTCTTTTTAAACACTTAAATGTTTATTTCATTTGAATCAATTAGTTTATGTGAAAGATTTTAACTGATTGAGTCATTAAAAATGATCCGATTCAAGCTCAAATATGAAAAATCTACCAAATATGTCGAAAAATGTCACTTTTCAGATGGTTTTTGTCAAAAATGAAAGTGGCCGCATCCGTGTTCATCCTAAACCTTTATATATGTTATGTATAATCATAAAATACAACTCACATTTCAATATTAAGGATGAACACGAATGCGACCACATTCGTTTTACACGAAAACGGTCTAAAATTTACCTAAAATGATAGAATTGTGAAGATTTCAGTAATTTAGCATGACTTAATGGTGCTAGTACCTGACATATCAGGGTTGGCAAAAACCCGGGTTTTATGAGTATTGCCCAGCCCAGTGGGAAATACTGGGAAAACCCGGGTTTTACTGGGTTTTAGTGGGTAATACTGGGCAATACTGGGTAATATAAAATATTTGTCTGAATTTTAAAAAGGATTCAGTGATAAACACAAATGCAATACATTTAATAAGATATTTATACCCTATTTTGTTTGTTTAGCATTTGTCTAGATTGGCAAACTGTAAATAGAAAGCAAATGAATATTTTTTTTTTCAAATGAATATAGCTCCTATTAAGAATTAACAATTACATGTATTAAAGAAACATCACATTTAAATAATGTATATGTACTGTCACTAATTAATAAGTAATTATTCAGATTAGAACACAGATTTGTTTATGTAACAATAATCAGTCCTTTCAATTTTATAAGTGTTAATGGCATGACCCTGTCATTTGCCTGTAGGGTGTTTATTTAGCAATATGAATGTAAAACAATCAAAATTAACAATTCAACTTAAACACTGCAATAAAATGCATTTTTCAAAGTTTGGATTATTGAAACAATACTTGGTAATTTGAAAAAAAGGTATCTTTAAATGTGCAAATCTTGTATTCTGCCTACTTATAAAATTAATAGAAAAGAGAATGAAATTGAATTTTCTAGAAATTACTGTCAATGGTTATGTGTATAAAAAGTATATATTTAGCTGTTATACTATGAAACTATAACAAGTCTTTACTATTTTGTGTTAAAATAAGCTTAAAAAATCATATTGCCCAGTAATGCCCACTATTACCCATTTCTGGGAGTATTGCCCAGCCCGCCCGGGAATTCCCGGGTGGGTAATACTTTGCCAACCCTGCGACATATGTGCCTTGTATTGTCAAAAACAGCCCATATTTATGTAGCAGAAGCATTCTACTGTCCAATAAATAACTAAAAGTTTACATTTTAACAATTTTGTAAAACAGCTATATTTTGGGGCGAAAAAGGGGTCTTACCAGACCTACTCCTTTATTGACATTTATAGTCTGCACCAAAATTGTTTCTACTTTCTATTTCCAAGAGTAATATTCTAACACTATTCTATGGTATCTCACCAAAGTTTTCCAAATACTCATCAATCCAAATTGATTTTTACTAGTCTGTGACATCAGACTGCATATGGACTAGTGGCTTATCGTACACACTATAACAAACTTCTTGATGAGTCGGATTCATTTGAATGAGAGTTTTGACTAAACTTAAATTGTATACATGTAGATACAGGAACTTGACTATTGTTGATGACACTAATTGACCTCTTGATTCTTTTTTGTTGTGATGTTTGGTTGCCATCTCATTGATGCATACCCACATCCCCTTTCAATCATACCCGAACAATTATTGTTTTTCTTAAAGGAGCGTAATATTTATAAATGTTTCTCAAAAAAGTTCTGAGCCCATGTTAAACCTAAATATAAATGCTTTATCTCTTATTTTAAATATAATTTCATGACTATTCTGAATACCTAAACTTCTAGCCACAGCTAAGAAAGGAATTCTATCTATTGGTGTGCTACGTCTGATTGGACCTTGATGTTGATTGCGAGGTCTATTCCAAACAACTCTTTGAACTCCAGACTTTGCCACAACTTGGCCACCGCATTCTTCAATCCTCTTTTTCTCCTCTGGACTGTCTGGTTTGTGATCCTGAAATTGAAATGAAACAATAAACATTGCTTCATAGAATTAAGAATATGTACATGTATGTCTTATGTGAAAGTGGCTAACTTCTTGTGTACGGACATTTACCAAATTTAAAAACAGGACATGCAGTTCATCAGTGTGTGAAATATTTTGACAAATAGACAATGCGACTGATTTATATTCATATACTACAATATTTTACGCTCATCTAGTATTGTACATTGTATTTTTTTTTATATATCAATTACATGAAACCTCTAAGTTAGGCCAAAATAAATTAATAGTGTGTTTCCGGTTTCCCGACCCTACCTCCTTTTCTGACGCCGACCCTAAACATTTTATTGACAAAAATAAAAAAAAAAATGAAAAATCCGGATTTTTTGGTCTGTCCGGATCCGACTTTTTGTTTAGAAAACTATGAATCTTCAAAACGTTTGATAGCAATGACCAATATAAATATGTCAAGCGTTTCATAGACCAAGATTTTAAATAAACAAGCATGGCTGCAGCTATTATTAGCTGTCAAATATGCAAAACGTGATCACATGTTTGCAAAATATAATGGCATCAATTCTTGATTATTACAATATGATGAATCTTTTTTAAGAATAACATGATGGGCAAAAAAAAAAGTTTTATGACATACGAAAACTTTTGACAAGACCATAATTGACAAATAATTTTAAGAGTAAAATGAGATCAATTTACTGCTAAAATCAATCCAGCTTTTGTTGTAAAATATGCTCAATGTGTAACAAGAAATAGAAAGCTTTCCCCAGTAGGCAGACATGGTGTATGATTCATGTTCATTTATAAATGAATCTGCCCCTGCACCATGTCTACTTTTATTCTTTTAAATTTTCTCTGGCTGGTCCCAGAACAGTTTATACCAGCATGACCAGAGATGGAAAATAAATCTACATTATTTTTCCATATATTTAATATAAAGACAAAAGATTCTCACTTTTCTCAAAACCTGAAATTTTAATATTGTCAGAACCCCACTCCTAAAGATTAAATTCTGTCAAACATAAAAAACATCTGTTTATTAAATAAAGGGGGTGCAAGAGCATTGCCCCTCAAAAAATCACAGGCTGCTGCTTAGCACCAATTTACAGTGTTTCTACTACTAAAACAAAAGGGTGGTAGGGAAGGGTAGGAATCTGTTCCCACATGTCTACCTTAACTTTAAGTTATGTTTAGCTTCTGCAGATACAAAAACATTAAATTGAAAGGAAATTTTTATTATTAATGAAAATATATATAGATTTAATTAAGTACTATTATGAATATCAAAGAAGCATGCAGGCTCATCAAATGATTTAATTTGAATCTTTATCTGCTATCATCGACAGAAAAAAATAAAAAGTTTTCATAAAATAAAATGTTTTACCTACCTACCCTACCTAATTTTTTTCAGGGTGAAATAGGAAACACACTATTTATTTATTTTGGCCTTAGATAGGCTTTGACATGTTTATAGACTGTTATTGGGGTCAAACCTACATTTTTTGTAACACTTGTGGGAGGACTTGAACTAACAAGGTAACAACCTCACGTTTTGACAGGCTTTTGATACAGTAAATAGTTTACATTATGTACTTAGACCACAAAGACCAATATCAAGAATATATACATGAACTTACAATAGTCAACATTGTACCCTTTGGTCGTATGAATTTCTCACTTCCACTGTCATCATAACCCAGAGCAATTCCAGAATCTCCCACATGACCTATATACAGCTTGGAATTTTTTATGATGGCTATACTAGCTGTAGTTCCAGATGTGCTTCGAAATCCACTTGAAGTTTTTGGCCATCGATCTGAAAATGAATATTGAACATAAATTTATCTAAATTTGACTTCAATACAAAGGTTATTAATTAAACATGATGACAGTTTATATTGAAAGAACATAATATTT
Source organism: Mytilus edulis (assembly GCF_963676685.1). Classification (NCBI taxonomy): domain Eukaryota; kingdom Metazoa; phylum Mollusca; class Bivalvia; order Mytilida; family Mytilidae; genus Mytilus; species Mytilus edulis. The sequence continues at coordinate 50,067,078 of NC_092349.1, read as the reverse complement.
CATGGCACCACAGACTTATACATGTACAGCATATTGACATATTTCTGACATACATGAAAGATGTACAGAAAACTGATATCTGATATATATATACATCTGTACATCCTAATCTCAATCTTATGATACAACAGTTGTACATCATACATGTGTATATACTGAATACCTGATGGCTCTAATTCAAGACATTCAAAGAATATCTGGAAATAGAAATGATAAAATACTTCCCCAGTAATATGAGTAATAAATTTATATACACTTACATTGAAAATCACATATTTTGATTTTTGAATTCAGGTTCATTGATTTTATTATACATTTATGGATAGCATAGAACACTTTAAATCAACTTAATGCTTTCATACATTTGTATCTGCAGTCACCAAAATCTTTTTCAGAAAAAATGTCATGAAAGTCAGCAGATCAATATCGGAGATTAAGTGTCTAAACAAAATTCTGCATATTCTTACTAGTCAGAATATTCTTTTACTAGTGTCTAATAGTACAGACTATCTGTTACCATTCATTTGAAAAAATAAAAAGTACAATGCATTTATTCAAATTCCAATAATTTATTTTTATGTTTCAATGAATTTCCATCATGTTATCAGATTTTGTTAAATTAAAAGTTAAACATATAATTGTAATTTAAAAAAGAATTAATGAAAAAAATGTTAAGGGATTCAAAACACATTAGGCTTAAATTAAAATATTGTTTGTTTGCAGTTTACCGACCGACCCTTGAAAATCCTCCAGACTGTGAAAATTTTATTGCTTTAAGTTTGAAGAATTTTTTTTTAATACTTCTATTGACTCGATCCGGAACTTTGGGTCCTTTCCGGAAATGATTTAAAGTCTGGGTCAATAGCGCATTTCAAGTTCGGTTTTTCTTAGCTTCCCGTCAATGTTCATGTGACCATTTAATGATAAAGCACATGGAAATTGTTTACAGGTATCCATGAAGTCACGGAGGAGTACTTTACGCTGTCGTCTTGTGTCAATTTAAAGACAAATAACAAACAAAAAAGTTTATTAGTAAACTGTTTATACAGATTCAGGCACATGTAATGATGTGTGATGATATCATTGACGGTGATGCAGCGGATATTCATAACTGACACGATAACCATTCTGTCTCAAACAAATCGGGTACAGAACACGGGGGGGGGGGGGGTAACTTCGATATTTTTTTGGTAGGGGTGTGCCATATTTGCCTCAAAAACGTACCCATTTTAATATAACATTCACTGAAATTCAGTACCTTCTTAAAAAAAAAAAAAAAAAAAAATGACCTATACTTATATACAATATTTAAAATATGACCCATTGCTTATATAAGCACTAACTCAGCATCACTCATAATTCATAAATATACCAGCTAACCTTAAGTTTTTATATATGAATACAGAATCTGTGGAGCCTGACTTTATCAGTGGTCTCGCTAGCCCAAAATAGAAGGGCGCCGCGCCCTGGGTGCCTTCATCTGCGCCCTTCTGCCCTGACGTCTTTTTCCAAAATTATCTTGTGCCGTTTTGGTAAAATTTTGTTTCATCGATTTCTGATATCCAAGTTAATTACATATATGATACCTGTGTGATTGCCCCCAGGTTAATCATGTCATTACAATCAATTACAATGATAGAGACTTCAAAGGTGTTAATAACTAGGTAATTTAATTAGGACAATGTATCTTTTTGTCATACTTTTGATGAATGTGTCGGCGAGTGTGTTTAGCTTGGGTCGGCATTTTCGATCTCCAAGTCACAATGGAAGAGCGTATATAAATGATGACTTTCAAGACTTTAGAATTGAATTTAAGTCATCAAAATAAAACTACGCCTTTACAGAAATGCCTTCCATCTCAACTTGTTAGCGACAAGCACAGTTTTTAATTAACCCAAACGTGGTGGAAATTGATTTGAGTTACTTCCCCTGTTTTAGCTTATTACAAATTTGTGCTCTAAAAATATTATCTAGTAGCAAAAAAAGGAATAAATTACCAATTGAATATATAATAACATAATAATGTTACTTTAAAGATATTAACTGTCTTTGAACATATTAAAAAATATATATTGCAATTTCTACTGGATAATTATACTTTTAGCAATCCATGTTCTAAACATTGTTAAATTAGTAATGCTCTCTGTTTTCATTCATATGATGTATTCAAAGCTATAATTCCTATATAGATAAAAACAAAGACAAAAACAAAAAACCACATATTCTGTGATAATGGGTAGAGTGAAGTTGAACTTGAAAAACATAATATGTTGATGAAGATGTGCTATATCATTCATAACTACACAAACAATGAAATAAAGACTATAGTTGAAAAGCATCTTTATTTACAAAAAAACAACATATACAGTAAAAAAAAAAAAAGAGATTTGTTAACTCGTGATACACACAGAAACGTAGACAAAAAAATGTGCAGTGCCTTTTCTTATCATAAAAAGTGCCCTGCCCTCCACTGGCACCCTGCCCCTTTTGATTTCTAGCTAGAGCACTGTTTATGGAACCAATTTCAGTGGTTAAATAATTCGACAGCAGCTTGAAGTATGGCATATTTTCTACAAATCGTTGTGAAGACGACAAAGATGAAACCACTCCTCCGTGACTTAAATCTTCATAGATATCTGTAAACACGCCTGTACGGAGGAAGGGCTCATTTGAAATGTTAATGGATATAGATCATGCCAAATCAATAAGAAGCAACCCTAACTACACAAAGATGTAGAGAAAATGAATGGTTAGCTCAGGGCTCACACTACTTCAGAATTATAGGGAGAAGTGACTTCTCTTTTTGAAACTGATAGGGAGAAGTGGTGAGATTTGAAAGAGAAGTGCTCATTCGCGCGGGTGCGCTACAATCTGTTTGGATTTTACAATAGTATAAAGGGCCATATGTAAATAATGTTCTTTTTATGTTGATCAATTCATATGAGTAAAAAATTACAATTAAAGTAACATTTGAAATTAAAAGTTGTTTAAGTTTTACTAAGGTTCTTGTGAGAAACTACCAACTAAATATCTAGCACTAAAAAAAAAAAAAATTTATTTTAAAAAATGTAAAGAAATTATATCAATTACAATTTAATTAAAAATTATCTTGTGTATGAAATTCAGTGTTTCTCATAAAAAAAATATAAAAGTTATTAAGCTGGGCCATAATATATTGATATTAGTATAACAGTCTCAGAGTTAAGCAACTTTAATCAATAGTTTGAAACATTCATAAAAAATATAGGGAATTATATACACCAATCAATTAGATGTAACCAAAAGTCTCTTAATGCGTGTGGGATGCGTAATTTTTCCCTTTGGGATCAATATTCTTCTGTCAGCTGTTCCATCCGTGCGTCCGTAGTTATTATTGTAAAAGTACGGATTTCGGTCATAGCTGGTCCGGTTCAGATCTGTAGTTTAGAAATCGGTCAATGGCGGACGAATGCAAGAAAATTTACAAAAATAAACGATGTTTGACAAGTTATTTGGAAAGGAACATGACGGTTTTAATGCAATAAATGGATTAAACATTTACTGGAGGCAACTTTTATCACGTTTAAATGAAGTAACAAACTTATTTTGCTGCCGAAATTTAGGTTGGTGTACGTTTTCTAGTAACAAGCAGCGGAACTTGCGAAAATGCACGAAGTGATAAAAAGTTGTATTTTTATCAAATAACCTGATACACACTGCGAAGACAATGCTTCAACCTCTTTTCTAAAGATAATGAATAGTTTATGTCTGAATTTCTTTAATTATCAGTAAAAAATTGAAAATGTCCGATGACGGAAGCGACTAAAAGCGACTTTCGTCAAGAACAGGGCGACTTGTTTTCGCTTTTGGGGGTCAGGGAAAGCGAAGTGACGGTCGGGAGCGCGACTTCTTCGCCCAAGTCGCCTGGTAGCGTGAGCCCTGGGTTAGCTTGAAAAATAAATATACTCTCTCTATATTAAATCTATCTTCGATTGCAATGAGTATGCTCCTTTAGGATAAGGGGGGCTGCCCCACTCATTGCAATTATTCTCTTTCTTACAATATTAAATATACCCAAACTGTGTGGCCTGTGTGAATTCAATTAAAACATGTCCTTAGGAGCTATGCTGTCAATTTTTTTTATGCATTAAAAACATTTCAGTACAGACCATTTACTTTTAATGGGGTGCTATGGATTTCACCCCAAACTTTAGATTTCTTTGGTTTTCATTAAAGCCTGGCAAAAATATAACCTTATCACATATAATTAAATATTGTTAGAAATATGAAAACAGTCGAATGTCTTAATACTTTTTTTTCAAGTTGCCTTTTTTTCAATTGAGGAAGATTCAATGGTTATTTTTTTTTTATTAAAAAAACACTCTTTAATACATTGTCTTATAAATCTTTAATATCTAAATTTTTCTGATGAAAATACTCTACTCATGAAAACATTCTAGTCAAGAAGCATACATGTCTGAATATATTTCTTTAAAACAGTTCTAGTCATAATGAAATTCCTTGTTTATAAGTGTTCCAGTATTTAATAATTATACCATATTTTATGTTATAAATTGGATAATGACACTATGTTAAAGTTTCAGTTTTGGTTAAAAAGTTTTTATCTGAAAATGCCTGTTCATTTGATGTTGGTTTTCAGCATGTCCAGTGTTTGTTGTTTTAAAATGGTTTTTTTTCTTCACAAGAAACTTGGTTTAGTGTAACTGCTTGTTTAAACTGTATTTTGGCTGATAAAATAAAATATTTTTCCTACCTACCGACCCTCCAGTCTGAAGGTACAGTCGGAAAACTGCAAACAAACATATTTTTAAGGTTGGCCTTATCTACACATTTTGCTCTGAGATTTGATAGAAATTTTTTTTCAATCAATATAAATGCTTATGTTTTTAAAAAAAATATTTGACTGAATTAATTTGAACATTTAAAAAACTAAAACATTTTAGAAATTCCACTGGAAATAAAAACAGTTATGCAGTGCTTTAATAACTTTAAATCTAATTTATAATTAAATACAATATATATAATAGACTAGAAATTTAAAGACCCCAAGAATTTTTAATTATTTCCTTGCAACTCCTTGAAATTGATGATCTCTTATCCAATAGAAATTGATGGACCAGATTATTTCTACCCCAACAAGTCTGGACAAGATTTACATCAGAGTCATTTTTAGCCATTTACCTGTGTTGATCTGACCTTCACCTGCCAGTCAAGGGAAATTATGAATGAGTCTTTAAACTATTCCAGTTTTTAATAATTTATAGTACTGACAGCTAAAATATTAATTATATATTTTTCTTCAGTGAAAAGTCACAAAAGAGACCAAAGAAATACTCGCTAATATATAAAATATGTGGCTAGACTGAAATAAATTATGTAAACAAAACACCCTTCGTGGCCTCATTTATTTAGGGGTGAAAAGGCGCGGAATTGGATTTTGAATGAAACGGTCAAGCGTTATTCATGTACCACTATTTCGACAGAAAATACGGTCTGCAATCAAATAAACATATTCATTCTTCATAAACATATAAGTCGTTGGCCATATATCTGCCATTATATGATTAAAATGCCTCAGACGATTCTGTAGTTTTGACTATATACAAACATGGCCACGCACTAAATAATCCCAGATTTGAACTCACCTACTTCCCTCCACATTGCAAAATGAACGTCAAGAAACCCAGATTTAATTGCATGTAATACATCTTCATCATTGTCATTCCAAAAGCACTCATATTTAGTTATTTCATCCAAAAGGTGCTCACGAGCAAACTTTGAAGCCTCACCACCACCGTGTCCATCGAAAATACCAAAATAAGCGAATTCAAAGCCACCTTCGTCATTTTTTACGAATCTTATGGCATGCGTATCTTCCATATACTTCCGACCTCCTTGGTTGCTATTTTCTGTCACCCTTAAATTCACCCCTATTTTGTAACTTGACATTTTGGCAGTAAAACCGTTCCAAGTTCGACATGGAGGGGAAATTACAATGTATTTTATAGATTCAATTTGATTGGTCAATCTTACTTCCGTTGACATGGGTATTTAAGTTATAGAAATTGAAAGGAGAAAACGAATTTGATTTTTTTGTAAACCTTTGATTTAAAGGAAAAGGAAAAGGAAACTCGTTTCTCGTTTTTTATATCGTTTGTTTTCCTGTTTGAATTGGTTTACATTATTCATAATAAGACCTTTCAACCACTGGGTCGATGCCACTGCTGGTGGACATTTATTTGGACTTTTAAACGATGATTTTTTGATTCAAGCGTCACTGATGAGTCTTTTGTAGGCGAAACGCGCGTCTGGTGTAAATATAAAATTTTGGTCCTGGTATCTATGATGAGTTTATTTGCAACCACTGGGTCGATGTCACTGCTGGTGGAGATTTCAGGATTTCCCCGAGGGTATCACCAGCCCAGGAGTCAGCACTTCTGAGTTGACTTGAGTTATCATTGACATGTTCATAACTTTTCTACTTCAGGAATAGATTACCTTGGCCGTATTTGGCATAGATTTTAGGAATTTTGGTCCTAAATGCTCTTCAACTTCGTGCTTTATTTGGACTTTTAAACATTTTTTTTTCATTCGAGCGTCACTGATGAGTCTTTTGTCGACGAAACGCGCGTCTTGCGTAAATATAAAATTTTGGTCCTGCCGGTATCTATGATGAGTTTATTTACAGCTTGCTGTCAGTATGAGCCAAAGCTCCGTGTTAAAGGCCGAATTTTGACCTATTATATATCATTCATCACGTCCACTCTATGATTTTGATAGATGTATTTCTATACATCTATATTTATATACATCTGTTGAGTGAAGCCCTTTTCAACTGATTTTTGTAGTTCGGTCTTATGTTGAACTGTTACATTGTGACCACTGTCCCAGGTTAGGGGGGGGTTGTCATCCCGTTAAAATTCATGTTTAACACGCCACATTCTGAAGATATGTACCTGTCCCAAGTGAGGAGCCTGTAATTCAGTATATAGTTGTCGATTGTTGCTGTGTTACATTTTTTTCGTTCATTTTTTTTGTACAATAATTACGTCGTTAGATTTGATCAGATTTTTCGTTTGAATTAATTGTCAGTTTAAAGTACATTTGTGATTTCGGGGCCCGCTTTTCATAGCTAACTATCGCCGGTGTAGGCTTTGTTCATTGTTGAAGACCATACGGTGAACTATAGTTGTTAATTTCTGTGTCATTTGGTCTTTTGTGGAGAGTTGTCTCAATCATTGGCAACAATACCACATCCTCTTTTTATATTGTTAACTTGATATATCGAAAATGTAGGTCATAAATTAATTTGTTGGATGAAATCAAATCTTAAAATACTGAATGGGTGCCGTACGAGGTCTACCGAAATTTTAAGCGATTATTTCTTGGCATGCGTTCAGTCCACCGTTCCTGATCGAAGTCACAATAATATATGAAGTTTATAAAAATATAAAAAAAGATGTTGTATAGGTGCCAATGAGACAACTGTCTGTCTAGTCCCCCCGTCCTTGATCCACGTTACAATATAGTGTCGCTTAGAACACGTCCATATACTAAATGGTCAATAGTAATCATCCATGTAATTTGCTCTATGGGATATTTGCAGAATTTAAATGGTGGCAATTTCTTGACATGGGATTGCTGTCTCATTGGCACCCATACCACATCATCTTCTCTTTTTTATATATAAAGATACAAAGAGAACAACCATTAAAATATATAAGTCCAAACATTAGATACAAAAAAAAAACAATAAACACCACACACACAAAGAAAACTAACAAGTTGTATAAACCGGTATGACAAAACATTCTCTCAGGTTCATCGGTTACAATCCAACCAGATTACACAACGGGTACGAGACAAGTCAGCCCAAAGTCAACTTGGCTGTATATGAAAATAAATCCGGGATCGTCAATAACAAGTCAACTCGGACCGTCTATAATTCCGTCTCTAACTAAGTATTTGACAAAAAACGTGATTTAATTGAAAAGACTGTGTCTGAAAAGAAGTCTATAATAAAGATTTGCTACTGATTTATGATAACTTGATGACGAAAAGGACAAATCGGACCGTCCATGAAGAGACATCTATATAATACAATTAAAAGAGACGGTCCGTAGGTTTTGTTTTCAACAACTCTTAAATACATTGTCTGTGTTGTCATTATGTATACTGTCCGTCTTGACTTATTGACGGTCAAAGTTATCTTTACAGACGGTCCGAGTTGGCTTAATATGTATATAGTTAGTCCGATCCAAAAAATTGAAAGGAGAACTAGTTGTCAAAATCATGTTCACCTATTTGATTCAAATTCTGGTACTTTTTTTTATAACATACTAAATCACATATATATTGATATATAGCGACCTCGTGCAATTGGAGTTTACTATGCTTATTTGATATGATGTTATAGGTTAAACAAATAAGATAATTATCGTTTTAACCTGTGTACGAAGGAGTTTTTGTGGATCGAACCAGTCAATCAAATGATTTATCTTTGTTTCACTTTCTATTTTCTCTCCCTTTTAATAACTAAAAGCACATAATTTATGCGTAATCCATCTCTAGTTAAGGGGTTAAATTGAAGTTTACATGTATAATACGGAGTCTATGAGGTAGAATTATTCACTTGCATCATCAATGTTTCTTACCTTATTTTTGACAAAATTGAACACTAATTTCCCTATATATATGTTACAGTAAATAGGTGAAATTAGGAATTACACGTAATTACTAAACATTTCAGTAAATACCTGTAATTACTAGCCAATTTAGTAATTACATGTATTTACTAGTTGTTTCAGTGATTACTGGTATTCACTGATTTTTTTGGTAATTTTTACAGCTATTTACTAACTTGATATTTTTTTTTTTAAATTAAAGTTATAATTCAAGATACAAAATAAGAATGTAAAGGGTAGGTATTTTAGAGCTTACTTAATTAAGGATTAAGGAATATAAGACACATACAGTGTATACTCTGTATCGTTTGTGAAATAATTACATTAAATGTATGTTTCACTATAATACGTTATTCTGATTGGCTAACTGTACATCACGTGTTATTCCTTAAGCAGTTGTATCACACAATAAAACTTTTCATTCATGATGACACGAGGTCCCACAATAAAGTGCACAGGTAAATGAAATAAAAACTTGATAAAAGGTGTGTTTTCATGATCCTATAGGTAAAAATGTAATTATAAGTATTGAATGCTTTTTTTTGTAACTTTATAGGGGTGTAAAAGCGTTGACCGTGCGCACATTTTTAGTATGAAGCGCCGCGCTTCATACAAAATGTACTTCGGTCAACGCTTTTACACCCCAATAAAGTTACAAAAAAGAGCATTCAATTCTTAAATGAAACTGGAAAATGGTTATTATTAGAGTTTTGAAACTCCCTAAAAATCATTTTCAGCATGCAAGACAAATGATATCATTCCAAAATTGAAAAATATTGTAGGAAGTTTACAGGCAACTTCGCCACCTCTTTTTGATGATAGACATTCGATAAAGCAAAAATTTTGTGATTTTAAAGAGTGATAACCAACAAGTGTTTAAACATTTTTTTTGCAGGAATTAACGACAATTTTTTTCTGTCTAAATTTGAAAAAAAATGTGTTATCTGAGCTGGCCAGACTTTTCGCCGTATCAATGATTAAAACCTGTATTTGTTTAACATTCAGGCTATTTGTATTACCATTATGTTTCAGATTTACTTTAAAATATGTTTCTTCTATGCAATTTAATAGTCATAGGTATTTCTAATGACAACATGTGCAAAAAAAAAAAACTCAATGATTTTTACCTACTAGTGTTTTCGACCGTTTAGTAGGGTACCCCAAAACTGGTCATATTCAATATACCCTAAACATAAAATGAAACAGTGAATTTCCGTAAGACTTTGGCAGATGATGCATGGACCCCTACCTTTTCAATGATGTAAATATAAGAAAAATTAAACGAGAGTAAAATTTTGGTGTTACCAAGGTTACCCCTTAAAGTTCTTCAAATTTTTATAATTTTCTTAAATCATCCTAGATTTCTCTCAAACTTGAACAGAAGCTTGCTTATGATAATAAGATATTTTTCAAGTAAATTTTGTAAAAATAAAATTAAGTTTTTCCGTATTTTACTTATAAATCTAGTTTTATGCCAGTTAACATTACAATCACACTGTGGTTGAAGTTTTTAAAATTTTAAATCCTGGATTTCTACCAAACTTGGACAGAAGCTTGTTTATGATCATGAGATAATATCCAGAAGTAAAGATGGAAAAAAATATCCTTTTTCGTATATTCCTTATAAATGGACTTCGTTCTTTTTTCTCCAGTTAACATTACATACACTCTCCAATAAAAGTTTTTCTTAAACATTTATTAGATTTCATAAACCATCCTGGTTTTTATACGCCCGTCAAAATTTTGACGGGACGTATTATGGTATACAAATGTCCGGTGTCCGTCCGTCCGTCTGTCTGTCCGTCTGTCCGTCTGTCTGTCCGGCGTAAACATAAAATTGAGAATGGAAATGGGGAATGTGCCAAAGAGACAACAACCCGACCATAGAAAAAAACAACAGCAGAAGGTCACCAACAGGTCTTCAATATAGCGAAAAATTTCCGCACCCGGAGGCGTCCTTCTGACAGCTGGCTCGCTCGGACACACACTCCATAATCTAGTATATGTCGCACCGTAACTTGAGAACGACTTATCCAAATTTTATGAAACTTAACATAGTTGTTTCTTATGATGATCAAATGATCTGTATACTTTTTGGTGAAAATAAGATTAAAACTTTTTGAGTTACGGCACTTTCTTTTTTGAGTTACGGCACTTTGTAACTAAAACAGGGGTGTGTTTTTTTCACATGTCGCACCGTATCTCAAAAACGATTCTTGATTATGGCTTAAAACTTTAAACACTTCTTAGTTATATTAATCTTAATATCTGTATACTTTTTGGTGATGATTCAAAATTTTATTTTTGAGTTATTGAGTATTTTGTAAAAAAGGGGGAGGTTTTTTTTTGGAGTTATTAAGTATTTTGTTAAACAGGGGAGGTTTTTTTTACATGTCGTGCTGTATCTCAAAAATAATTTATGATTATTGCTTAAAACTTTACACACTTCTTTGTTATATTAATCTAAAGATCTGTATACTTTTTGGTTTTGATTCAAAATTTTATTTAAGTGATATTTAGTTTTTTGTAAAAAAAAAACAGGGTTGGGGGTTTCACATGTCCCGCCGTGTCTCAAAAACAATATATGGTTATTATACCCCCGCTTCAAAAAAAGGGGGGGGTATACTGTTTTACCTCTGTCTGTCAGTCCGTCCGTCAGTCCGTCCATCAGTCCGTCCATCAGTCCGTCCGTCAGTCATTCCGTCCCATGAAACTTTCGTCACATTTTTCTCAGGAACTACACATCCACCCTTTCTGTAATTTGGTATCAACATTTATATATGTCAGCCATACTGTGTGATGCGTTTTCAGATTCATCACTTGACAACTTCCTGTTTACCGAACACTTGTCTGATTTTACACATGATAGCCAAGTTGAAAATTTTCGTCACATTTTTCTCAGGAACTACAATACAAGGATTTCTGAAATTTGGTTTCAGGATTTATATAAGTCAGCTATACCGTGTGATGCGTTTTCAGATTCATCACTCGACAACTTCCTGTTTACCGAACACTTGTATGATTTTACACATGATAGCCAAGTTGAAAATTTTCGTCACATTTTTCTCAGTAACTACAATACAAGGATTTCTGAAATTTGGTTTCAGGATTCATATAAGTCAGGTATACCGTGTGATGCGTTTTCAGATTAATCACTCGACAACTTCCTGTTTACCGAACACTTGTATGATTTTACACATGATAACCAAGTTAAAAAATTTCGTCACATTTTTCTCAGGAACTACAATACAAGGATTTCTGAAATTTGGTTTCAGGATTTTTATAAGTCAGCTATACCGTGTGATGCGTTTTCAGATTCATCACTCGACAACTTCCTGTTTACCGAACACTTCCATATTTTTACACTATTAATATTATCCACTTGCGGCGGGGGTATCATCAGTGAGCAGTAGCTCGCAGTTTCACTTGTTGCTTAAAACTTTCTCAGAAACTATTTATGATTATTGCATAAAACTTCCACACAAGACGTCGGGAGTATCATGCGCTCATGGCGCAGCTGTTTATTAACCAAATTTGGACAAAAGCTTCTTCCAGTCCTAGACAAAAGATAGTATATGGAGGAAATTTTTTATATTTTTTCCCCATTTTTGTTGAGCCTGCGACTAACAGCAAATGTAGGCGATATGCTGGGTTCCATGAAACCCTGACAATTTTAAATCTGAATCCATCGGTATTTAATGAGGTCCATTTATTCACTTGCAAGTGCACAACTCATCAAGCAGGTTTCTCAGCTTATTTTTAGTAAAATAGATCCAGATTGACTGCTAAAAGTGAATTATAATTTCACTATATCATTTTCATTAATGATTTAACAAAAAAAAAAAAAAAATTATATCTCGTAGCTAATGCTCCTATAAAAAAAGATACATTTTAGGCTAATCACTTTTTAAAAGACTGCTCACTGATCTTCTATAGTTAGTATTACCCTAACTTTTGATCAGCTGACCATATTACAACATTGTTTTACCAGTTAGTAAATAGGTGTAAATATTCATTTTAAAATTAGTAATTACTGGTAATAACTAGGCCATTTCAGGAATTACTAGTATTTACTAGGTGCATCGGGGATTACATGTAATTCCTAAATTTTAGTAATTACATGTAATTCCTAATTTCACTTATTTACTGTAACATATATATTCCTTTCATAATACTTAAAGAAAAAAATCCTATTTTCGATTTTTATGCCCCACCTACGATAGTAGAGGGGCATTATGTTTTCTGGTCTGTGCGTCCGTCTGTCCGTTCGTTCGTTCGTCTTTTAGTCCATCCGTCCGTCTGTCTCGCTTCAGGTTAAAGTTTTTGGTCAAGGTAGTTTTTGATGAAGTTGAAGTCCAATCAACTTGAAACTTAAAACGCATATTCCCTATGATATGATTTTTATAACATTGATGCCAAATTAGAGCTTTGACCCCAAATTAACGATCCACTGAACATAGAAAATGAAAGTGCAAGTTTCAGGTTAAAGTTTTTGGTCCAGGTAGTTTTTGATGAAATGGAAGTCCAATCAACTTGAAACTTAGTATACATGTTCCCTATGATATGATCTTTCTAATTTTAGTGTCAAATTAGAGTTTTGATCCCAATTTCACGGTCCACAAAACATAAAAAAAATAGTACGAGTGGGGCATCTGCATGTGTACTATAGACACATTCTTGTTTGTTTTATATATATCTCGTGGCTAGTGGTTACTGTACAACAAAATTCAAAAATTCAATGTAAATTCGAAAAGTCTGAAAATTTACCGAAATTTAACATTTCTTACCAAAATATGCAAAACTAAGGACAAAGACCCATGGATAACCCGTGTAATAATAATAAAAAAAACCAAACATATGAAGCGAAGAGATTTGGCCATATATGCATTCGTTTGATGTGTTTGCGCTTTTTGCCATTTCCGTTTGAATGTTCCTCGGGGTTCAGTATCTTTGTGATTTAACTTTTTGGCATAAATAAAGACAAATAAATCAAACCATGCTACTAGTATAAAAAATCTGAAGAAAATGAAACAAACCGGCATTCGAACATATAATCGAGACATATGTATTGGGAATACATGTATAGATATTACAATATCTCTAAAAGAGGATAAAGTTTTGTGTTCACCAAATCCAAGTTTTGAACCATGCAACATCGGACATAATCAAAGAGATACAAATGGAGTAGCACTACTTATAAATAGATGGAAAATTAACGTGCATGTTATAGCGAACCCTATGATAGTTTTCCATAGATTCACCTGCAAGTTACCTGCCGATTTAAACTTTTGGCAGTTCTATTGTCCCATCTAACAAATACAACAGGTATTGTTCTCTGTATAGTTTATTCACCAGGACCTTTAAATTTCTTCTAGGAGAAATATATCACTTTGACAAAGTCCCACACTGCAGATTACTCAACAAACTGAACCAACATGGCATTAGAGACGAAAACCTGAAATGGATAAAATCCTTCTTAGAAAACAACAGGAAACAACAAGGGCTGTAAGTCACCACTGGTAGATGGGGTCCCATGCACAAGAGACTTTGTTAGGGCCCTTACTCTTTTAAATATTTATCAACGACTTACCAGAAACAGTTCAACATTCGACTGTCAAACTATTCGCTGACGACTGCCTTCTTTTCCACAAATCAATAATTCCCAGGATGAAGCCAAATTACAACAGGACCTTTCAGCACTAGAAGACTCTGACTGGGAATCCAAATGGCAGATGAAATTCCATCCAGAAAAATGCACCGTCATCCGGCACAGCAGAAAATCCAATAAAGAGACATACTATAAATAACATGGCCACACTCTCGAAACTGTACAAACTATAAAATATCTGAGAGTAAATTTTCAGTGAGGACTTACAATGGAAACATCATGTATCGCTGAAGCATCCAAATCCAATGGATTCCTTAGACGTAATTTTAGAGAATGCAGCAAGAATGTACGAAATGCAGCTTATATCTATCTGCATGGTCAGACCAACCCTAGAATGTGCAAGTGCAGCATGGGACCCTCATATCACTGAGGTCATAAACTATTTAGAACAAGTTCAAAGGAGGGTTTGTAACAAACAACTACACTGACAAAACACTTGGATGTGTCACAACTATGGTTAAGACACTAGGATGGGAACCACTAGCTAACAGACGAAGTAACCATCGACTCGTCATGCTTTACAAGATCCAGCATGAGCTTGTGGACATTGATGCCAGTCATTTAACGCCCAAACGCCGGTTTTACAAAAAGAACAAAACATTTAATATGCAATACTACAGAAAAGTTGGTAAACAAGGAGTGGAGAAAATGTGGCCAAAAGTTAAACAATGAAGAATAAAAAGATAAATTAAAAAGAATAATATGTAAAATGTACTAGTAAAGAGAACAATGCTTTAACAATTATTGATACAGAATTGAAGGAGAAAAAGGTAAAACACAAACTCATGCATCGGACTCCAAAATATCAGACGAATTAAAATGGAGAACACATTTAGCAAATACCAGCAAATATAAATCAAGTTCTCTATCATCCGATTCCTCAGATGTAACTAACATTGCCCAAAAAGAGCCTGCATGCAGGAAAAACAGATAATATCAATTCCCTAGTAAGATCAATCATGGAATATGGAGACATCATGTGGAACTTATATATACAAGAAAAGAAAAATAGCTATAGAAAGGACTACACTGACTTGAAGAAGAGCCGTCCGTTTTATCAATAAACCAAGACTCTATATGCATGATTCCATCGAACATTGTTGAAAAACAACCCCGCATAAATACAAATACAGTTGAGATTCAGTAATCACCGACCAAACAATTTAAAAACTGAATCTTCATTCGAAGTTCGGAACTGCGGTCGACTGTCCAGATCATAGGGATTGATTGATTGATTGATTGATTGGTTGTTGGTTGTTGATCGTCAATGGGCAAATAGTTCATGCATGTTCAGGACGAGGATCAATATTGATAACCTTGAAGACAGCATAGTGACAACAAAGTCAGCCGAAATCTTCAAAGAAACACAATAAAGGCACACTCCGTTCCCGTAGTGATAATAATACTGTGGATTCTATTAGCCTCAAGATATAATACAAACTCTTCCAGACCCTAATGAAATATATCACTTGCATTTTTATTTTCATTTTGTCAAGGATTTGTATAGTATTACTATACAAATCCTTGATTTTGTTAAACATGAGAAATGAAAATGCATGTATACGTCTTTAAACAATATACAAAAAAAAAAACTTACATAGAGCAATAGTTTTATTTAAAAATACCTTTCGGAGACTGAAAATGTTACAATTAAAGCTACTTTCGTTTTGTTCAACAATCTGAAATATTTTTGTGAGATCATGCGCACTAACAAATTTGTGTATTCAAAATATCGGGAAGCCGCAAGGATTTATTGTACAAACTTATTTTGTATCAAGTCAGAGTTCATTTCACATGTTTAGGTAGCTATTGAAACTCTACAGTAAGCAACATATGATTTTTATTAATGCCGAAAATATTTTAACCCATAAATTGTATGGTTTTCCGCTTTTTGCTTACATCTGTGCAGCAAAGGGGCACTATAAGGGGGCGTTTCACCTAGAAATCGGTGAATGCATGTACTTTAAATTATGATTGCCCTGTTATGTCGAAATGTTTTCTCTCTGAATTTGTTATGATCTGTATAAATTTCCAATAGGTATTGAATCTCCAGGGAGTAGTGTCTTGTTTCTAGTAATCCTATATTTTTATTGCTGTCAGTGTCGTGATTGTTTTCCTGTTTTTGCTGATGTTTCTTTGAATAAACTATAATTGGCCTGACTTAGATCGCCTCTTTGAACAATTAACTCTTGCTATGAAGCACAGGCACTTGTTTCTATCCATATTAAAACCAACTATCAACGTATATTTACTCGCGCTTGTTTCGTAAATATACGTTCACATTCACAAAGCAATGCGCAGTACAAGTGACGTAAACTTCAACGTGTTGAAGGCGGTCATTACATAGTAGAAGTAGTAGAAGTACGTTAATAGTTGGTTTTCCTATGGACATGATGGATAGAAACAAGTCCATAGGTACTAGTTAAATATAAGTTGATAGTTGGTTTTTCTATGGATAAAAACAAGTGCCTGTGCTATGAAGTCAGGAAATTATTATACAGTCGAAAACATATGAGAAAATACACGATATTTTAAAGCTGTCCTTTGCGCTCTTTCACTCAAAAGAGCATAAGATGATATTATGCTACCTGATGGGCTTTGTCATTTACAAAAATGTATTTATGATCATACTTTTCTGTAATCTGATATTATACTTATAAAGCAAAAGAGTCCTTCTTGATATTCAATCTTTGCCCATGAACATAAACTGTTCTCAGCTTTGTCTTAATGGCAGCTGGGTCTCATTGGCTAGAGGTATAAGCTAATGGAGAAGATGTTTAACCCCGGCACCTTTATGCGTCTGTCTCAAGTTAGTAGCCTCTGGCCTTTGTTAGTCAATTATTTCTTTTAATTTTAGTTCATTATATCATGTGTATGTTTCTTAGTTTAGTGTCACATCCATTTTCACTTAAAAATGGGTCTCATTAGGGTCAAAGTGACGCGGGATTGGCTGGTATTTTTTAAAGCGTGACATATGAAAGTCAAATAATTTAGCTGCATGAAAAAAAGGATGAGAAATTACATGCACAATTATGGCAATGAGAAGTGGGATAAGGGATTCTGACAAAACAATAAGGGTCAGGGGTTCAAATTAGCGGTGGTCCAAGATCAGCGATCTTCCACTTTTGCAATCAGACTTTTGTATTGGTTACTAGCTACTCTGACGGACCTTTGACTTGAAAGAAAATGAAAATTAACTTTGCAAACCTTTTTACCAAAATATCCTAAAAAATAAATAAACGATCTCAAAACTTATTTTCATCTTTCTCTTATTATTCATGACAGCGATGTTCATTTTGTCCAACCGCTAGCTTTATACTGTAAATCGCCGCCAAGTATTGTGTAAATTCGAGTAAAATTGTATCTGACTGACAAAAACAACATTGAAATTCAATGGATGCCAGAAATGAAGACAATTACAATACCAGATTTGATTCTGGAAGCGGATAAGGGCCCGGATAAATCAGGGTTTTGGTGATCAAATACTTAAAAAAAAAAGAATTCCAGGCAGGAGGCAAAATACATCTATGATTATGAAATATAAACACTAGAATTGAAAACTTTAAAGATAAATGGAAAAGAAAGAAAAAGTAGAACTAGCTACTTTTTTCCATAACTTTTCGACTGCACTTGGAATAAAACAACTAGTTGCAAAGTTCCATTGGAACGAAATAACTAGTTGAAAAGTTCCGCCAGAAAAAAGTAACTGACGGAACATAGTGGCTGTTACATTAACATATGGGCAGGAATTTGCTAATGTTACTTAAGTGTGACATTGTAAGAAAAAAATAAAAATCATTATAAGCTTCCAAATTTTTTACAAATTATTGCTACAAATGGCGTCCTTCTATTTGTAACAAAAAAAAATCATTTTTAAACTTGCATCAGTTTGGAACCAAAGCAATTAATGAATTTGGAGCATGTAACATGGACACTTTTTCCAAATTGAGATTAATGATTCTTTAACTCATTCAACATTCAATATCATATATATTGATCACAAAACATTGTCTTTCATCTAAACTCTAAAATTTGTATTTTCATTCCTTCCAGAAATTTTGTGAAAACAGGTTTCCTCTAATTTTCTGTCAATGTTACATGCAAATGTTTAAGAGATAAATACAGTAAGAATCATTTTGTTTCTGAACATGAAAAGGCTCTTTTTCATTGTGTTACCCTCACATTAAAAAATTGTATTAATATTTTTGCAATTATCTCTTTTCTGTCATAAAATAGTGACGTAAATGTTGCATGTAACGTGGACATAAAAAATATGAATAATGAACCATGCCAAAATTGACCTTAAAAGATATAAAAAGCCTCCAAACAACCATCTGAATGTAAATTATACTCCCACATTTCTCATATATGATATTATTTAAATAGTGGTTAATACCCAAACCATTCACCTAAATCAGACAGCAGACATATTTTTTTAACTATATACCAGTAGTTATGCTTGTTCATGGTGTTACACCATGGAAGGCTAATTAAATTAAAAGATATTCAAATGTCAAAATAACCAGAAAAATAAAACTAAGACCAAAGATAGATCAATTGATGAAGGAGTCATCCAAAATTTCCACAACATAAAACATTTTTATATCATTAGTAAGTAAGTAACCCGTTTTTTTATGCACAGGATGAGATTGATAAAACCACCACACAACCATCAGCATCCACAAGTTTCTCACTCAATAACTAATACTGACAAAGTAAGAGTACAAAATGATTACATGTATCCCTCATTCATGTGACACAGTTACACTTAAAACTAATAGTATGAAAAACCAAGGAAAAATATGGACAAATCTGCGAGAGGTTGATACAGCTGCATTTATGGAGAATCTTATTTTCAATCGTTTACATAACTTCTATAAAGCACATTTTGGGTTTCATTTTTGAGGTTGTTGTCTGAGAGACATTACCCCATATCTTGTTTTATTTCTGCTGGTTAATCTTACATTTATGATAACTTTTTAAGGTTTAAACAATAAATTTTATTTCAAACATTCAAAACAAGTTTCTTGTTTCTTGTTTTCTGTCTCCAACATCTTCAACTATCTATCTGAAAAAAGAAAAAGAAAAAAACAATTAATCTACCCTCAATCAGAACCAAAATCCATGCATAGATTATAAAATTTACAATAATATACAAACTCTCAAATTTCTTGTTTCGATTTTTCAATGCCATTTCATCTCGAAAGCTATGAAAAATCAAGAGACAACATTTTTCTGCCAAAATTACAGGAAGCCATAAATTAAAGGGCCCCATAATGATCAGTGTAAAACAATTCAGAAGAGAAAACCAACACCCGCTAGACCACTGTCCTGTTTTCAACTTTATTTGGCCTCCTTTATTTTTTTGATTCATTAGCGTCACTGAAGAGTATTTTGTAGTTGAAAAGCGTGTCTGGCCTACAAAATTTCAATTCTGGTATCCATGATGAGTTTATTATTATTATTTTGAAATCAGAAGGAGCCTGAACATCTTATAATGCAAAAGAAATTCTGGAATGTCAATTATTGGCATAACAAATTAAAAAAAAAATGTTTCAAATTGAATTCCGCATGATTTCTATAATGAGCATCAGTAAATACATGTGTTGACTGGTGATTGAAAAGGGATAAATAAACAAGATTTTGAAATAACTATTTTCTACCCAGCTGTAGAATGGTCAAATGGGCGATCACTAGTATGTCTGCAAACACAGTCATCATCGCCTGGTTTTCTGACACAGACAAACACTACTATCTGGCTGGCTGAAAGGACCGTCACCACCTGAGTCACTAACAGGGACCTTATCAGACTGGCTAACACAGACATCATAATCTGCTAGGCTGACAAGGGCATCACTATCTGACAGGCTGCCAGGGATATCACCATCTGACTGGCTGACAGGGACATCACCATCTGACTGGCTGACAGGGACATCATCATCTGACTGGCTGACAGGAACATCACCAACTGACTGACTGATATGAACATCACCATCTGCCAGGCTGACTAGGACATCACCATCTGTTGGCTGACAGGGAAATTACCATCTGACTAGCTTACAAGAACACCACAGACTGACTGATATGTACATCACCATCTTCCAGGCTGACATGTACATCACCATCTTCCAGGCTGACAGGTACATCACCATCTATCTGGCTGGCAGGGACATCACCATCTGACTGGTTGACAGGGACAGTATTTTATTGCAGCATCTTCCTGAGAGTTTTCTTTGTCACATTTATTATCTGTCCTCTTTTTCTTTTTTAGGTTCATATTGCCTGTAGATTTTTTTTTTAAATTGCATGTAAATTTTCAAGACCGACACCAATTTTGTTGTCAATGAAGAAAATACACTTCCAAAAAGAATATCTATATTTAGAAATAAAGATGAAGTTTGATGGTGGTAAAACAAGTTAAATTATCAATAATCTCTTTATAGAGCAAAAGTGTTAGTAAATGTTATCAGTTCTGTTCATGCGTGTAACATTGACAGAAAAGTAAAAGGTGGTATGTCAATGTTACGTACATTTTTTTTTGTACATGAAGACCATAAGATGAAAGTGGTGTGCTTAATAGTCAACTTTGGAGAAATAATATTATTGCTGCTCAGTAATATCTAATTAATCATTTAGGTTATAAAATGTTATACAAAAGTCTGACTTTAAGGAAGTAATACCATGTAATACCTTTGCATGTAACATAAAAAAATCTTGACACAAAATATTGTTGTCAATGTTACTAACTAGTGTTAAAAGACAAATTAAACAGGAAAACTTGAAAACGCTTTCATTTGTAAAATAAAAATAAAATAATAGCTCCATATGCATGATATGGTAGTAAGTTTTGTTTACGCACGTACAAATGTAACACTGGCCTGAACATGTAAAAGTCTAAATAATAGACTCTGTCAATGTTACATACACAATTTCTTAATTGAAAAAAAGTTTAATTTGGGTTTACTTTATACATTATTTTTTTAAATAAGTATCATAATAATAACTTTGAATATTAAAAATTAGATTAACTGTTGATTTCATCACAGTAAAATCTTCTCATGTAACACAAAAAAGACCTGACACGAAAGTTGCTGTCCATGTTACTCATAAAGTTATCATATAAGCATCAAAGAAATTGTGTGATGACAATATTTCAGATGTTAGATAGTCATTTATAAACTCAGATAAATTCATTTTAAAGCTCATATCAGAGGTTTGGAAATCAATGCTTTTAAAACATTATAATTCTGGGTTATGCATGTAACATTGACAGGAACACCAACAAATGATGAGGAAAAATTGCTAGTCAATCAAGGAAAAAAATAAACACAAATAATAAAAACTCCTTTATTTCTTTAATATCATTTTTATGAAGCAAATTTAAATTTCAACAAGATTTTATTGATTGAATAATTGTATGAACATTTATTAGGTTGTAGCATGTAACCTGGACGCAGAAGATGGTGTCAATGTTACATGCCTTTAAACGATAAGAATTACAAGTAAATATTGTAAAGTCTAGAAATCAAGAAAGACCAACAACTTCTCTGTTAAGAATTCAGCATAAATTTATATTTGATTTGATATTATGCACTGGCCAATTATGCATTAAGTGTAAAGTAATATTGTTTTCATTCTGGTGTCAATGTTACATTTTATGTTTTCAAATTAAGTGACCAGTTATCTTTATAATGCTGAGAAAGAATACAAGTACTAGTTAATCAAATTGGCAATTAATCTGTGGTATTTCATGTAAAAAATTAGATTGATAAGGCAAACTGTACAAAAAAAAGCTCTTGCATGTATCATAGACACCAATCCTTGGTAAATATTTTCGTGTCAATGTTATGTACAGAAATCTCTCCAGCAATAAAATGAGTATCGTAAGGGTCAAACCTGTTTAAATACAAGATAAACTTATATTTTTTGATAAAATTGCAAAGCAAGTCACACATCATTATCAAAGAACCTAATCTACTCAGAAAGTGCATGTAACACTTCATAGTGAGGTCAAATTAACCTGGTCCCACTTTCTTATCATCTGCTGGATCACTGGTAGATGTCAAGTGTGAAAGATAACAAAGCCACCTTTTAATGTAATTGTTAGGGGGTTGAAACGTGGAAAAAATAATTATGGTAATGCTTACTATAAAAAATATGCAACTGTTATAAAAAGATGAGTATTATTGGGCAGTATTGACACGAAAATGAAATAAATTTTCTTACCTTCTATATTTTTCAAACTTCAGTTGATTGATGAAAATGATGAAATCCAAATTGTACCCATTGTTGACACCTTTCAAAACTTGCAATGCTGGACCAATAACTTGTTTCCAAAGCTAATTAGCTGATAAAAAGGTGCATGTAACATTTGTTGACGCGAAAAGTTACATGCACTTGTCCATTTTCAAGCATATTTTATTTGCAGAAATAATCGGATTCTGTACAAAATGGGGTTTCGAATCGATAGACTGATCATTTTGCAGTTGATTTTCATCTATTACAGTACAACAATTCTTCAGGCATATTCTAAATATGACTTGGGGTTTTGCCACTGCAGAAATGTCACACTTTTTGTCTACAATTTTCCACTGCCGGCACATAACAAGTGCTGATTTCTTGTTGATTTTTTTAATTGGATCCAATTTTTTTGCATGTGGCAATAAAGATTAACCCACTTTGATATTTAAACAATGTTTATTCTCCATATTTGCATGATTTCTTTATTTTTTTATTGGATAAACACTATTGACCCTAAAATTTCATTAGCGAATTCCTGCCCATATAACTGCAATTTCAAGGGGTATTTTTTTCTCAATTTTGTTTCTTACTTCATTTTCACAAATAGTGCAACTAGATATATGATAAAATGTAAACAAACTTGTAACACAATTTCAAGCTCTAGTGGACTTTTGAAATCGAGCTGAGTAGTGTTAGCCCTGAGATAATCTTGGCATAATTAGTAATTAATTACAATGTACCAATCGTTGAGACAACACACCCACCCACAGTCTGAAACAGTGACACCCTCTCCAATACAAAAACAAAAGTTACTTGAATTCATATTTAACTTTTGTGACACATTCCCTATACATTTCCATTCTCAATTTTCTCTTCTTTTGTAAAATGATAATCTGAATTATAGATTATTGTAAATATACTGACCTGTATTACAAAACCAGGTTATTAGTGATCAAACATAATCAAAGAAAGATGAATGTTATACTTGTATCATTGAAAATTATAAAAGTCTAATATTGTCATGATTCTTATTAAAGAGATTTAACTGTCAAAGCAGGCTTCTCAGTAATTTCTCACTAAGCCCAGTTTAAGGATTTTTGAAGGCAAATACACAGACTCGTCATCATGGCCATGGTAAGTCCAACAGTAAGAAGAAGATATTTTACAGCAATATTATTTATTATTTTAGTCTCCTTGACCATGATCATGATGATGACAATTACAATAGAGCGATAAAAAGACATTAAATTCAGATTACTTTTAAACTTTTGCTATAAAAATTTAAATTATTTCAATCTGGAATGGTTCTAAAAAATTCTGTTAAAGTGCAAATTGTGAGTCCAGATAGATGAAAATTTTGGGAATATTTTCCCGATTTAAAAAAAAAAAGTTTATTTTTTTTATTTTTCTACTATTATTGGGGACTTCGTCCCCATACTAAACTGTTCGTAAATTAACTTGTTGTTAACTTGGTACATTTTGTACATGCATGCACATTTTAGACTTGCTATGGACAAAAATTACAAGTCCTTGGACATGTCTTTAAAAATCTTTTGTGAGAACCCATAATGTAGACATGTATACTAAGTCTACTAGAACGACTAGTATTCTCATTCTCCTTCTGTGAAAAGAAGGTAGATTGTATAGTAAACACGATAAATGAAGTGTCAAATATATCTTTTTAAATAAGATTTTTTGTGTAGGATGTCAGTCAGATCTAGCCTTTTGTTCTTTGAACTAGACATACAAACACACATTCATGACATTTATAATTTTAAAATCACCTTATTATATAAAAGTCCATTAATATCTGCCATCTTTATGCGGTTCAGTCAATCACAATACTTCATGGTCACCTTACTTACACCACATTTATTTCATTGTTTGAATAAATTTTAAGTTCAAGTGTTAAAGTTTGTAAACAAAATAATTGAAGTTGAAGTGGAAATAACCCTAATAGCAAAATATTTACAGATTTCTAGTTGTATTTATAAATTGTACTGTCTAGAGAGGATAAACATAAGGGGGGGGGGGGGGGGGGATCCAGCCATTCTTTAAAGGGGGTCCCCAACCCTGGATAAAAAAAGGGGGGGGGGGGGGTTCCAACTACATTTATATGTCCCTAATTGCATGAAGTGTTGTAGAAATATAAAAATAAAGAGATGTGGTAGGATTGCCTTTGCCAATGAGGCAACTATCCACCAGAGTTTGAATGAAGTGAATGAAAGGTACTAGCAAAGTATTACAGGAAACCAAAAGGCCTTCAACAATGAGAAAACAAGGTACCGTATCTACAAAATGTACATGTATATATAGCAGTTTATAAAAGACCTGACATGTAAAATGTGGAACAGGTCAATTAAGAAAACTAATTGCCTTATTTGCAACAAGTCAAAAAAATGGATAAAAAAAATTACAGACATTTCACCGAATTTGCTTCCAATAGTCTGAATAAGCAATATATTCTGTCAGCCTTAGGCTCAGTCGTTTGTTAAAAAGTAAAATTACTGCAATTTATTTTTGACAATGCTTGACCTATTAGCTCATGTAATATGTGCTGTGATTTAGTATCATAAATTTACATAAATATTATTAAATTTATTGCACAGTTAAATTAATGTGTTAGGAATGAGTATTTTATGCACAGTCAAAAACAAGAAGTTGTATTTTCAATATTGATTTTTAGGTATTGAACATTATGAACTGTCATTTATATGTCATGCATGTCAAGAATCTAGATTTTTTTTGTCATAACTTCAAAAAAAAAACATCCGCTCAAATTATTGCATAACTTAATTTTGTATAAAATTGATACAATTTTGTACTATTGCAAAATTGGTTTTTGGACAAAATACTGACTGTGTAGTCAAGGATGTCAGTTTGAATAACCGATTTAATTATAAAGTGCATCACCACTGGTTTTACCTGTGCATTACAAAATCTTATTGATTTTCCAATAAAGTCTTGTGTAATCTTGCAGTTGTAATTTCCTATTGTCTAGAAATCAGCTGATTTATTGGGGCTAGGTTGTCTGATGGGTATTGTTTTCATCCTACTGTCGATTTTTTCGGTTTTAAAATAAGTTCAGATGTTGTCATATACAGTACAAGTGTCTTGTGTAGTGAGTTGGAGTGACAAATCAAGATGCAATATAGTAAAAGATATTGCCATCATAATGAATACAATTATTTATGTAACTTGAGGTTTTCACTTTTGTATGTTTATAAATAGATTAAACAAGGAGACACATGGGAGATGTGGTATGTTTGCCAAGGATACAATCATCCCCCAGAGTCCAAATGACATGGATTTATAACATAGCAGCATTAACCTACATTTTCCACTACAGCAAATATTGGTTTATAAATAAATTAGGCAAGGAGACATGGTACCAACAAAACCATTATCAACAAGAGTCCAAATGATATGGATATATATAATAATAGCCTACATTTTACAGCAAATGTTTGTCCATAATTAAACATGTTGAAATATTCAAGGAGATGTGGTATGATTGCTGATTATCCACAAGAGTCCAAATGACAACAGACATGGATTTATAATAGCCTACATTTTCAACTGCAGCAGATGTAAAATTTCCTTCTGTTCCAGATAGTTTTACAATTAGTGAACTCCTGTTGTGCATCTTTAGATGGCATGTTGTTTGTATAAATTATCAGTCAAGTAGCTATAATGTCCATTTCAGGTGTTTGATTGACAGATGGATGTGATAACAGATTTGACATGAAGTGCTTGTTTTACTTTGACATCAGGTCACTTACTGGGAGAAATGGCTGAAGGAGTGGTTCAGATGGAATAATTTTCCTCAAGACTAGGTAAATATATATATTAGTAGGTTAAAGATGTTAAAGATGTTAAAATAGTTCAATGTCTGAATCTATTGAAAATTTGTTTTAAAATAGTGGTAGTGAGTAGTGAAATACATTAAAATTAGGGGAAAAGAGCAAAATGTCCTCTGATCAATTTGAACTTTTCAACCTTTGAATCTGACTCCATTTTGAATAAATACTCAACATGATACATACAGAATTATATGAATTTAAGATTTATAAAACAGTATAATATATGAGGTGTGTCAAAACAGCAATATTGCATGATATTTAGGATTGCTAAAACAAGTTCTCAAAATGATGAAAAACTTTTTTTTTGATGCCCCACATACGATAGTAGAGGGGCATTATGTTTCCTAGTCTGTGGGACCGTTTGTTCGTTCGTCTGTCCGTTAGTCCCATTTCAGGTTAAACTTTTTGGTCAAAGTAGTTTTTGATGAAGTTAGAGTTTTCCCCCAATTTCACGGTCCTCTGAACATAGAAAATGATAGTGCAGGTGGGACATCCGTGTACTTGGGACACATTCTTGTTTATATATATATATATATAGACATGTATTTAAACTTTCCAAGAAGTAATTTTCAGAATGTTCAGTATCTTTTCTTCTTTGAAAACTAAATTTTTATTTTCAGCCAGTCAATAGGATAATTAATCTAGGAGTGTTTAAATGGGATGTTGGCTGTACAAAGCAAATTGTGCATATATGTTTTTGGTTTATAAGAACTCTCATGCTTTAGCAAGGACATTGTCAACTAAAAGATTGATGGGTTGCTTTTGGTCAGGAAGATAGGTTGAAAATAATGTTTTGTTTTTTTTTTAAATTCGGCTGAAAAATAAGCATTTCACCTTCTTTTTTTTTTATCACAAATACATAAGAAAAAATCTCTTGCACCACAAGTTCTATAAAACAACCTACTCAATATTTTAAGTTAAATTTGTCATTGACGTATATATAGTATGTAAACATGGAAAGTAAGTATTTATTTATATACTTTATTTTTGGTATGAGACATACATATTTGCTCCATTAAAATGTTCACATGTACTTATATATATTGTGGTCAGTTAATTTGACAGAAACTTGACATTATAGTGAAAGGTCATCAGATTTTAAGTAGGAAATGCCAGTCATTCGTTCTTCAAGTGGTCCTTATTCAGTTGGAGTTCATCTTATCATTAATTTTAATCTATATAGACCACAATAGGCATGATAAATAGCCTTTTCAAAGCTCACAAGTCATAAGAAGGGAGCATATTAAATCCCTGTTTACACAATTAGATAAATGTCTTTATTTAGGATCTATAGATAATACCTATATGTGCAATATTATTAATTTTGTTTGCCAAAAAGCTTATCGATAATATTTGATAAGAGAGACATCAAATCAACACTTAAAATATTTTAAACAGGTGGAAATGTACATTTCATGAATTTGATTTGATATTAACACAAGAAGGAAGTGAAATATATTTCAATTTAATTGATGTAATTCTAAAATTAGAATCACTTAAAAATCAGTCAGTGGAAAATTGACTAGAATCTGTGGTGTTATGTGTGAATTTCTTATTGTGTTTGGATATAATAGGAAAAGAAGTTTGTATATTTGATTGTAAAGAATTGACCTACATTTTGTGGCAGGTTATTCAAGGTAATAATGGGATTTAGAAATTCTTTTTAAGGTTAACCAGGTGAGAACAAAATTGTATTATTATTGAAAAAGGCGTGTTGTTATTGAGTAAGTGTTGTACATTTGTATGGAACTACTCTCATCCAATTAATATCATATTTGTAAATAATATGGAATGTTGATAAAAAGACTGTGAAATTCAGTGATTTTAAGGTGAGCTTTAACTTTTTTTTATTATTTTTTTATTTTCTAAATATAATTTCAACAACAAAAAACTTCATTTAGAGAATTTTTGTTGCAAATTATTCGTTTCTTGATGTTAGACATGATAGATTGATTGAATATCGATTAGAAATTACTTTTAATATTTTTTTCAAAAATGTAATTATGGGTTTAAAGTTAACTTTGTACTGTCCAGGAATATGAAACTTTATATTTTTGTTAAACTTAAAAAGAATTTAATTTCTCATTAATACCTAATCACGGAAACAGAAACCGTATTAAAATTTATTAGAGGATTATTGAAACCACATGATTTTAATTTTCTCTATCATGTATATATCAATTATATCATGTGTATATTTATATATGGATAAATTTGTAAACCCAATTATGATAATGAATCATATCTGTAGTACCCAAGCAATAATAGATATAAATGTTCATCTTGACTAAGGCTGAACCTATATTGAAGAAATTTCCAAGTTATCAGAATTTCTTGTCATCAAATCAAGGAGGTATGTTTCACTTATTTGTCCTCTTTATCATTTCAAATATCCTCAATGAAAACATTGTGCTTATCTACATGTCATACAGGCAACTTCACACAGTGTTTAATTACAGACGCTGCAAATGCAGACTTTTTGCTATGCTACATTTTCTTAAATTATCAATTTGGGCCAGGATAGGTTTTTCAAAATCTAAATTTTTATTTAATTATTTAAAATTTTGATTGTTTTATTTGTATGCTGCATTTCCTGAAATCACAATAATGAGTTCACATTTTGTTCAATTGACCACTTTTGAGATTGTCACATTTCCGTCACAAACTTTGGTTTCAGCAAACATCATGTACATGTATGTGTTAGGGACATCATCACCTGCTATGTTGAGCGAGCAATTGAAAAATAAGATGCAATATTGCATGAATTTTTCCACAAATTAAATTCTTATAATTGATAATCAGAACTGCTGTTGTTAGGGAATTGCTAGGGAACAAACTTTTTTTCTAGTTTATCCAGAATAGTGACGATCTTAAAGACACTTGCTGAACTTTTAATAGTTAAGGGAAACAGGCTATCCCACTATCTGATAAATGACCTTTTTTTTTTTTTTTATATTATAAATAAGACCGGCAGTTTTCTTGTTTGAATTGTTTTACGTTGTCATTTTATCATGTTTATAGATGACTATGGGGTATGAACTTTACTCATTGTTGAAGGCCGTACGGTGACCTATATCTGTTAATTTCGGTGTCATTTTGGTCTAGAGCTTGTGGAGAGTTGCCTCATTGGCAATCACACCACATCTTCTTTTTTATATTTAGATAAGCATACTTAATTGACAAACTTTGTGAAGAACATAACTTGAAAGTGGTCTATTGTCCAGTATTGATCTATATTTACAGTATTGTTTTTTTCTTAGTGTTACTTTTCAGTGGCGGATCCAGAAATTGTGGGGGACCACTGGCTGCCTAAGAGGGGGCCCGATCTCGTCACACTTCATTGATTCCCTATACAAGCAACCAAATTTTTTTCTCAATAGGGGGGGCCGCGACCCCCCTCCCCCCCCCTAAATCCGCCTCTGCTTTTACAGTATTGTCTGGAACATTTGGGTTCTGAAATTACTCATTTATTATTAAGATATCAGGCAGAAGGGTAAGATCTGTAAGTTTTGCAATCTTCTTGTTCACCTATAGGCAATATTTTTATATCAGCTATTGGGACAGATGTAAGAGCAACTGCCATGATCAAAGTCAGTAATATATATTGAGATTTATATTCCTTACTTTATTTAAAGTCTTTTTCTCTCTGACAGCAGAACTAACTGAAGAATACGTTTCAATTCATATATATGTACTAAATACAAGTAAATGGTGACCTTCTGCTGTTGTCTGTTCTATGGTCGGGTTGCTGTCTCTTTGACACATTCCCCATTTCCATTCTCAATTTTATACTATAATTTTTGAATGTCAGAATACATGGAATAGAATTTTGTTATAATTGGCTTGCGTGTGACAAACATGAAATACAAATGTAAGTTTTATATATATACATTATAAAGTCATGAATCCCCTTTTATTAACCGGATTTTTGTGACAAAAATGTCGGTTATTGATTTGGGGATGTACATTGTATGGCGGGCGGGCGGGCGGGCGGGCGGGCGGGCGGCCGGGTGGCAATCAAATGTTGTCCGTGCATTAACTCATGAACCGTTCTACCAAAGCTTTTAAAATTTTAATATGTTATTACTGACAACTATACGAAGGTCAAGTTCAATAATGGCGATTTTGACTTTTACCGTTCAGGAGTTATGGTTCTTGAAAGATTGAAAAATGGAGTTTCCAGTCGTGTCCGTGCATTTACGCATGAACTGTTCTACCAAGGCTTCCCAAATTTAAATATGTTGTTACTGATGACAGAATGGAGGTCAAGTTCAATAATGACGATTTTGACTTTTACCGGTTAGGAGTTATGGTTCTTGAAAGATTGAAAAATGGAGTTTCCAGTCGTGTCCGTGCATTTATGCATGAACTGTTCTACCAAAGCTTCCGAAATTTTAATATGCTGTTACTGATGACAAAATGGAGGTCAAGTTCAATAATGACAATATTGACTTTTACCGTTCAGGAGTTATGGTTCTTGAAAGATTGAAAAATGGTGTTTCCCGTCGTGTCCGTGCATTTTCTCATGAACCATTCAACCAAAACTTTTGAAATTTTAATATGTTGTTACTGATGACAAAATAGAGGTCAAGTTCAATAATGACGATTTTGACTTTTACTGTTCAGGAGTTATGGTTCTTGAAAGATCGTAAAATGGCGTTTCCATTCACGTTGTTGCATTTACTCATGAACCATTCAATCTAAGCTTTTCAAATTTTAATATGTTGATACTGATGACAAAATGGAGGTCAAATTTGATATTGACGATTTTCACTTTCACCATTCATCAGTAATGGTTCTTGTGATATTGCCAGGACACAAATAAATGTTAATAAATCCGGTTTGCTGTCATTGTGACAGCCTCTTGTTAAATATATTTTGGTGTTTATTGCAGCTTACATGCATGTAATCATGGTAATGGCTTATTTAATATTTTCTTTTTCACACCCAAAGTTTAAGGGTCATCAGTAAATTAATTAGTGAAAAGAAACATAAAAATTTAATTCATGTGTTTCAGCTAGCATACTGAAAAATATAGGAGTCAGTAGAAAGGCTTATATTTAAATTCATGGTTTACAGAAATCATGAATCAAAGATAAATTGTATCTTACAAAAAATTATGAAAACTATGGTAGACAGATTTCTCCAGAGATCTATACATACAATTAGTATGTTGTGAACAAAATGTGGTTGTCTTCTTTCATGAATAGTGGTTAACAGGATGTTA
Source organism: Mytilus edulis (assembly GCF_963676685.1). Lineage (NCBI taxonomy): Eukaryota > Metazoa > Mollusca > Bivalvia > Mytilida > Mytilidae > Mytilus > Mytilus edulis. The sequence goes on along the minus strand of NC_092349.1, from coordinate 50,035,395 downwards.
AATGACAACAATGTTTGATATATGACATAATATTGTAAGGTGATTACATAAATTTATGAATCCTTAAATATAACCACATACATCATGTAGAATATCGATTTCAGTGTACACAACAAGCCTTTATCATGTTTATGATGTATTCTTGAAGATTCCGTGTACACCACAAGTCTTTATGAGGTATTCTTGAAGATTCGGTGAACATGAAACATGTTTCTCGAATCTATAACATAATGGGAAAAGAACAGTCTGCACCAACCTGTTAAAGGCGTTTGTCTGACTCAAAAATAAAATTTTACATTTTTCTACTATATTTTCAACTTTTATAAAAATTTGGAAAATTTCTGTCTGACCGAATTTTTTCTTTTTTTTCACAATTTGTCGGTCAGACATGTACAATGTGAGTTTTGGGTGACCAAATTACGTTTTGGTTGTTGACAGCCAGACAGAGCTTGGGAATAACTGAAAAAATAGTTAAGGAAGTAAAGTTCATGAGAAATATTGAAGAGAATTAAATAAAAATGCTTGAACATGAAACTAGGTATGGTATCTCCAAGTGCAAATTACACAGTGTGAAAAGGATTGAAGCTTATCGGGAAATCAAAGTTTATTAGGCATACATATCAAGACTAATTGGTATTGAGAAGATAACACTACTTTAAAGTACAAGTCTTTTGTCTTGTTTGATAAATTAGGTTTTTGTATTAATCTGTGTAAGGTTTCAAAACATGTGTAAGATTGATTACATAGGAGAGGTTAGGTAAATATTTGTTTTTATATCAGAGCTGAATGAAAATTAGTATGGGTCTGATGGCTAGCCAAAAGTTTGTTTAGATGGTCTATTTACTACCTGGGTAGCCAAAAGTTTGTTTAGATGGTCTATTTACTACCTGGGTAGCCAAAAATTTGCTTAGATGGTCTATGTTCTACCTGGGTAGCCAAAAGTTTGCTTAGATGGTCTATGTTCTACCTGGGTAGCCAAAAGTTTGCTTAGATGGTCTATGTTCTACCTGAGTAGCCAAAAGTTTGTTTAGATGGGCTATGTTCTACCTTGGTAGCCAAAAAGTTAAGATGGACTATTTAAATACATGGGTACTTAACCAAAAGTTTGTGCATAAAATGAGATGGTCTATTTATACATGTACATGTATAATCTTTGAAGCCCAAAACTTGTTGAGTCTGGGTAAGACTAATCCAAAAATTTGTTGAAATGGACTATTGACTACCCTAGTAGCCAAAATCTTTTTAAAGTGGACTATTCAATACCCAGGTAGCCAAACAAATTTTGAAATGGACTATTTCCTTCAAGTTATAATGTTTAAAATTGTTACTGTAGTACGTGGTGATCAACTTCTTTTTAAAAGTTTACTACTACTTCTCCCTTCTCTCTCCTTTCATGTCAAGTTTACTGCTCTTAAATCCTAGATTTGGCCCTGCACTTTATTTGAGATATTTTCCACTTCACAATTTATATAAACAAGTGAAGAAAAAATAATTATGAAGACATTTAGGCCTTTTTCATGTTTTTTCTTGATTTAACATGTGCCTTATAAGCTTTTAATCATTGTATGGTCTTCTTTTATAAACTGTCTCTTGAAAGTCCTACAAAATTCCATATAAGGTATTCAATTTACGTAGCAGACAGATTCAGTATTTATATCTGTCTCTCTCTATTGTCTGATGAGTTGCCAATTTTTGCTGCTCACATTTGTTTTTAAAATTTTGAGAAAAAAAATTTGAGCGAAAGAATAAACATAAACATCCATCTGAGACAGACAGTATGACAAGTACGTAAACTGTTGTACCATTCTTTGGGACGTACTTCATGTATTCAAGCCGTGTTTAAAATATTCATCAGGAATTATTTATTTTAATATTTAACCAAGTGATCAAGTGCCAGGGCAAATACTAAATAAATATGTAATTATGTTTAACTATGTTTAAATTTGGTTTTATTACATACTTTTGTGTCACTTTTATTATTTTGAAAGGACTTGAGAAATACATAGAGCGTTTATTTAACAGTGAGTACCGAGTATACATATTCTTTAAAGATTTCTTTCTTTTTGTTAATTTTATGTTTAAGACATGTTGTTAGAAATGAGGTCTTTTATGACTTTTAAAAATACATGAAATATAAGTTTACAGAATTTGAGTGAGATTTCACTATAGTCAAGTCATAAAGACTAATTCAGTTATGTTATAAAACTAAAAAAATTATTTTCTTTTTTGGTGGGATAGGGTTTAATGTTTTCTTATCATGAATAAGGCAATACTTGTAAACTTAAGTTATGTAAATTATGATAATATTTATATATTTCATAACAGGGATAATTAGATATTATTTGTTTAACTTGATATCAGCTGAGTTATTTAATTTCAATTTTACTACTATAATGAATAAAATGAGACTTGATATCAAGCTATCAAAGTTATAACAGCGGAAACTGTTGAGTGTGTAGGTAAGGGTAGAATCTTTGGTTAGCTTGCTTGTTAGCTGAACTGTGAAGGCATTATTAGGTCATGCATTTTACTACCCTCCTTTCAGAGTAGTTTAAACCTATAGACAGATAGATTGGTTTAAAGAGGGTTGTAACTACCTAGCATAGTAATGGCTTCACGGTTCAGCTAGCAAACAAGCTAACCAAACATCTTACCTTAATCTACACACTCAATGCAATCAGCTGTAAAAAGGAAAGTTCACGACTGGTTCAATGGTTGATTTAGTCTTTGGCATCAAATGTCCAGTATCAGTGTCAAACTTAAACATGCGACATTTTATTTTGGTATGCTTCAAAATATAAGAAAATTTGACAAAATTAAGATTTTCATCTGGAAAAAGTGAGTGTTATATGTACAAATGAATCTTATTTTAAAACATGATTAAAGAAATGTACATCGATTTGACCTTTGAAACTCGTCAATCATTCAGTGATTTAAAAAAAAGCCAATGAAAATATCCAAAAATCATTTCATAATGATGGATAAGCCAATCAAATTAATGCATTTCTAATATCACTTGGTTGTATCATAATCCATGCTGTGTGAAACAACACATATATATATCTCTCCATCCAAGAAATAGATAACAGGCCAAACCCAAAAAAGAAAAAAATGAACACAGAAAAGTAGGGAATTTCTCAGCTCCATTTGCGAAAAGCATTTGACCATGTCAGGAGATACTAAATTATAGTCAATTATTTCATTTCCAGTTTTCATTTGAAGATATTTCCGCTAACTACACTTGGGCGCATCCAGTCATCTTTAAAAAACAAGGATAAAAGAGGGGGAGGGGGTTCCAATTATTTGTCCTGATTCAAATGCATTGATTGTCAAAAAAAAAGGGAGGGTTCCACCCCATGGAACCCTCCCTTTAGATCGGCCACTGATACAGGTATTGGCATACTCAATATTAAGTAAACCAACATTTAGTGGAAGTTCTTTTCATTTCTGACTTGGACACTCACGTTTTTCAAGAATCTGAGATTTCTTTATCTTGCACTTGACTTTCCATAAACAAGTTTTAAATTTTCAAATTCTAAAGGCGGCACCTTTCTTTTTATGAATTAAACAATTGACATTAAAAAGAAACTTAGAAAAACCAAAAGTAAGAAAAAATGATTGACACATTATAGCATATATATTTTACAAAGTTCAGTATATTACTGAGATGGTACAATTACAATCCTTTAACTTTTATGAATAAAATCATTGTTGATTGACATTATTTCATTGATCATTTACATTAATCAAAGGAAGTCGAAAATAGATCAATTTGACAAGTGAAAAATAAAATAACACTTGATGTTCAAAGGCTTTGAACTTTTTACTTTTTATTTAGAGTAGAAAGAAGTACTTTTTATTTTGATCTGACAATTAAAACTTTTTTTTTACATGAAGTATTGCGGATTCATTTATTTTTGAGGGTTCAAATTTTTATTGATTGATGAACAAGATGAAAGATTGTCATTTTGTAGATTTGCGGTTGCATGGTTTTGCCAGTTTGCAATCAAAGCTGTAGGGAACTTGTACTTCATTTAACCATAGAACTACCGATAATATGTTTTCATTTTACTTCTATGGTTGAACATTAAAATATTTGGTTTACCAATAACCACGGAATACACGAAAACTGGTACCCCATTAATAACAATGAATCTACAGTTAATTGGTAGACCTGAAGTTTTGTCACAAATTACAATATGCAATTTACTAACAAAAGCTTTAGAATATGTATTGTGAGACATACAATTAGATCATATAAAGAACACACACAGAACACATACAAGATAGATACAGAACACATAAGAAAACATGCAGAATACATCCAGAACACTTACAGAACATAGTTGTATACAAAACAGGGACAGTAAGGAAACCCTGAACATACATATTGCTTACATTGGCCTAAATTATTGGGACATTTTATAAGGTTGTAACAAATGCATAGTAAATACTAAAATGGGAACTGATTGTACATTAATTAGTCTTATTTTAGCCACAGGGGGCATGTTCTAAGGTCTTAATTAAGAAGTATGTGTCTCCTACATCTGTCACACCTGTCAATCAGTGGGATGTTCATTTCTGTTACATGTTTATAGCACTGGTGAGGGAGGCCCAATAGGTGAAGGGACAGAAAACCACAGGACGAAAATTTAAAAAGTTGCGGGACAGAAAGACACAAAATTATTAGGAAAAAATGTTACCATTGTTAAAAATGTAACTGGAAATTCATCAAAACATTTCTTTCTCTTAAGATAATTTGTTTGATTACACTATACACTGGTGAGGGAGGCCCAAAACCACAGGACAAAAAGTCATAGGATAGAAAAACACAAAAGAAATAGGACAAAAAGTCACCATTGTTTGAAAATGTCTGAGAAAATTCTTCAAGCTATTACTTGTATAAATATATATTTAAAATAAATGTGTTTTTACACTTTAACAGTTTAGGAAACTATTAATTATCATTGTTAAATTAAGATCTGTCAAATTTAATCTTTGAAAGGATGTATACTTGTTGGCACCATGTAAAACACAATTCTTTTTGACAGTTTGAGTTTGTTTTCTTATCATATTTTTAATCTGACATTATTAAATTTTTGACAATAAATTAATATATTAACAATTTATATGACAATGAAAGAAAATTATAAAAATGATTTAAAAAGAATATAATTAAAAAAAAAAATAATATAAAAATTAATTTATATCTTTTCCATTTTTCTCTTGTGACTCAATATCAATAAACCCCTTTTTGTCCTAACATTCTGCTCTATAATAAGATAATTTGGGAAGGTGTTCATGTTTACAGCTGTGGTAATGTATTGTCAGGAAAGTGAGGTCTTTGTTAGTTTATAAGTTGTCTTTTGTAGTAAAAATATTCAATTCCTTGATGTGTTAATATTGAATTACACAACATTCATTATGGAATTAGAAACCACTTCCCTGTAGGTGCCTCAAGGATAAGGAAACATATTGTGTGAATAAAATGGATTTACATTGAGATAGTGGAGTCTTAGTGGATTTGAGAATTATATAATGTCACATGTATAGATCTGGGAAATAATTACATACATGTACATGTATCAGTTGATACTTATATAGATAAGTCATTTATTGAATATAGATTACACATGTAGTTGTGGTGGTTCAGGGATAATGGGTAGATTTTAAAGAAGATTAATTGTTGTAAGTATACACTGAAATTTTCTTGTTTTATCGGAATATCTATACATGTATCAATTACTTTCCATTATAGAAAGTTTTAATCAAAGTTTTTTTAAGGACAAAGTCGGATATGAAATGGTATAGGCATACCTTGAAATTTGATGGTGGTGTCAGGTTATATTATGATATTCTTGAGTAACCAAACACATTTTATTTTTTTGACCTACCTTTTACTGTTATTGTTTACCGAACATGTCTTCTTCTTAATCAATTTTTACGGGAAGATTATGCAAAACTGCATAAATTGAATCTTTTATTTTTGCTACCTTGAAATTTTGATTGACAAGAGAGCAAAAAGTTGACTAAAGAAAATCTCATTACTGTTTTGAAATGCAATTTGTTTAAGAGATATTACGCCTAGTGACAGTAGTGTATCAAGATGCTGTATTCATATCGTGCATCTTATGTACTTTAAAACAGATGTTTTTGTATGACGGAATGGTACATTGGTTGATATTTTACTTTTTACATGGTTTCTCGTAATTATAAGTACTCAAACATTTCTGTCGCAGATGGTAATACATTCCCTTATTAATGTTTCTTAGCCGACTTACAAGAGCTGTTGAAGTTCTCGTCAAATGGAAAATGTTATTTTATGGATTTATTGTCCCATCAAAGGACATTTAGTAAGATTTGATTTCTGAGGCACTTCAAACAAAATAACTAATGATTCTTTTTTATTTACTTTCAGCTTCTATTTTCATTTTTTACTGTAAGAGAGAATTTATAGCTTATAAATTCTCTTTCTAGTGATTCAGATTTGCTGTGTTAACGACTTATATCACTTTGAGGTCAAGATCTAAGTCAAAATCTTTTGAAGTAGATTTTTTATAGAAAATATTTAATAATTTTTAAGGAAATATTACCTTTGAAGTGTTAAATAAAATGTGTCATTACTTAATATAATTTGTTTATTTTTTTCAGGTCACAATCAAAACAAATGATATCGATCATCTGACGGCTTGACAATGAAACCTGGAATGATGGAGCGTACATCAACTCCAATACGTCCGGTGAAGGCTAAGCCTATATCTACCACCACACCTACGGCAATGAAACATTCACACTCAGCTAACTCTGATCTAAGTACTGCAGCTAAGACAAGAACGCCTGTTCGGACTGTGGCTTCTCCGTTGGGAAAACCTTTCCTTAGCAAAAGTCATGAAAACTTGTCTAGTCATCAGAAGAGGAAGCTGTCAGCCTACATTGATCATCGACCTAAATCTAGTCTTGGGATTCCAAAAGGTACCGACCCTAAAAAGAGCAGCAATAAAGAGAATCTTAATAAGCACAAAAATGATGGATTTGCAAAACCTAAACCCGTGAAAGCTATGCCGCTTACGCCTATTAGGAAAGCATCTAGTATTCAACACATTGATAAGACAAGCAACTCATCAACCAAGACCATGGCAGCTTTTAATAGAATGCAAAGCATAAAAAGAGCACACAGCACTCAGAATGTCAGCAAGGACAAGTTGTCAAGGAAACGAACATCTGCTCCAGCAGACGTCATGGCTTACAATGCAGAACTTTTGGCAAATTTTGAAAAAGACAAAAAATTATTGGAAAAGAGAATTTCAGAACTGATACAAGTGACTGAAAACAGAAAAGCTGAAATTGAAAAATATAAATATGAAACAAAAAGATTGAAAGAACAAATACCATCACATGACCTGAAGGACGAACTTGGCTTTTTGAAAAAGGAAAATCAGATGATGAAAGATCAACTGAAAGAACTCGGACATCCATATGAACAAATCACTGACACTGAAAAATTATCAAAATTACAGAAAAACAATAATAATTCTAATAAGAGTAAAGCTTCTGAAGGAGCAACAGGAGAAGTGGCCGTACCTAAAAGTATGAGTTGTGACAGTTTATCTACAGATGGCGTCCGTGCTGTGGCATTCTCTGTTGGTAAAGATGATCATTTGGAGAGAGATAGGGCTGTGTCGATGACAACCTCTGAACCAGGAATGTTTTTCGATCATTGCAGTACACCTGAACACCCCTCTGGATTTGCCGATCACCACTGGGATAAAGCTAGTAGTAAGAGTAGTGATGGTCTGAGTGAAATTTCTGTCGTCTGCCTGACTGAAAGGATTTTACAAATGGAGGAGAGTCACTATAGTACAAATGAAGAACTTCAAGCTACTTTACAAGAGCTTGGTGATCTCCAACACAGTGTAAATGAACTGACGGATGATAATGAACAATTAACAAGTGAAAAATTCATCTTGCTTGAGTCTTTGTGCACACAGACAGAAAAATTAGAACATTGTCGGACTCAAATTGAGCAACTGAAAGCTTTGCTCATTAGTGGGAATTTCCCAGAAAGATCAGAAAGGGAACAGCAATTGTTGGAATTATTGAAGTGTGCGCAAGAAGAGCGGGAGGAATTGTTACGCAAACAGATTGAATTGTCTAATGCGCTAAACACTTACGATCATGAGCATAGAGAGTTGCAGGATGTAAATGATGCTTTGAGAGACAAAGTTCAGCTCTTAGAGGACAAAAATAGTTCTTTAAAAGCTGAAAAAGAGATGCAAGAAGTTACGATACTAGAATTTAAACAGTCTGTAGCAAATGAAAAGATAGAAGTTGATCATTTCAAGACATTACTAGAGAATGAGAAAACTAAAGTGAAAGAATTGGAACAATGTTTGAAAACTGACAATCAGTCTGAACTTGAGGAAGTTTTACATAAAACACGCCAAGAGAAAGACAGAATTGAAGAAAAATTGGCAAATATGAAAGAAGTGTTGTTACATACGCAAAGCGAAATGTCGCGAGTCAAAGAAATCTGTCAACAAAAAGATGAGGAAATTAAATTGTTGAAAAATAATTCTAGAAGTAGTGTTAGTAGTTTGGAATTTAAACTAGATAAATTAGAAAAGGAAAAATCTGAAAATCAAAATCAAAATGAATCTTTGAGAGAACATATCGACCAATTAGAACAAGACTGTGAACAATATTTGACTCAGAAAAAGGAATATTTGAAAGAGTTGAAAGAAGTGAAGTCACAGTTAAAGGAGATTCAATCTCAGAATTCAGTAATGGAGGCTGAATTGAATGAAGTGAAAGGGAAGTATTGTGAAGAAACTGAGGAATGGAAACAATTTCAGAAAGATTTACAAACTGCTGTGCTTGTCGCAAATGACTTCCGCGTTGAGACGCAAGATGACATGGAACACTTGCAACACGATAATGTTCAGTTGAAAGAAAAGTGCAATAAATTAAACAGTGAAATTGATCGTTTAAAGATAGAAATGGAAAGTATGAAATCTCATAAGTTTGTTGAAGACAAAATAACTTCTAAATCTATTTTATCTGCAGAGTTGAAGGGCAAGGTCATCAACACTGTGGATAAGGAGTTAGGTTCCCTGAGCATGATGAGAGCAAAAAGTGACAAAAATCAAATTCAATCTGTGAAAACTTTAATTCGTTCAATTGAAGAACAAGTGAAAAGTGGATGTTCATCAATTCATTCTAGTACAAGTAGTTCAAGGAGAAATTCTGACGCTAACGAAAGCTGTAGTCCCATAGCAATGAGGGAGTTTCATGATAGTGTTAAATCTCCTACGTCTCCGATCAAGGACAGTTTATTGAATGTGACTTCTCCAGAAGTGACGCTACGGTCAGTCCTAAAGAAAGCTGACCGACCGCCACCACTTAGACATTCTATGACATGTATCCCATTCGATGCTCCTAGGTCTCCTGGAGATGTTCCTCCTAAGTCAGCACCACCCATTTCTAAGTCGGATACATCTCCCTCTATCACATCTATTCTAGCTAGACCACCAGTCAGGAGAAGTAGTGGTGTCACTGTTGGGTAGGTAGAAATGTTTTAAAGAAAATAGGAATATTATATAATTGTAAAACAGGTGTATGAGATACAATATCAGTGTTTGGGGGGGGGGGGGGGGGGGGATACTGGTTCCAAGCTAATTGCAAATTGTGTATGTATGTAAAATTAAAAGATATGGCATGATCAGAAATCAAATAACATAAAACATGTAAAAGTTAGCAACTATAGGTCACCTTATAATGCATGCACATGTAGTAATATATTTCACTACTTTAAACTTTTTGATGTTTTGATCATCTAGAACTTTACATGTAATATGTATCAGTGTCAATTTAATCATATTTAATTTCATGTCCTTTAGACCTTGTTTATTCTGTATTAAAGATTTGTACCAAATTAACAAATCTACTTTTAATTTGAAAATGATGAAATACAATCATGACAATAAATACTTACATTTAAAAAGTGAGAACTAGAAATTCATTGAAACCATTATAGTTTTAATAGTCAATTTGTTAGGTTTTCTCAGTCCTGTTTCGGTCAATTTGAAATAAACTTAAAAGGAAAGTTTATATATTGGTATGTGGCATACATTTATAAAAAAAGGGGGGGATGTAGAATTAAAATAGAAAAATTATGTTCAAATGGTACTTTCCATTGAAATTGGTCTAGACAGAATACCCCAAAGGCATATGATACATGTAACTACATAGTACACACATGTACCATGTATACAGTGGTGCTATTTAGTACATGTATGTATGTAATTACAAGGTGTCCTGTCAGTACTTATCTGTAAGTGTTCTAAGTACTATCCAGTTATTTTTTATGAAAATTTGCACCTAAAAACCTAAAATTTCTTATGTGTTAATGTATATATAATTACATGCATAATTGATTGGTCTTTCGGTACAGTTGGAGTGTAAACATGGTATAGAACCTTTTTGAATAATGGAAATTAAAATTTTCTGATGGTAGCCAAGTCATTATTTTTGGAGCCCTAGAAAAAATATTTAAAATTGGAAGCTATTAACATGATTAAGCTTAAACTTTATGTGCCAAAGGAATTCAGGTAGGGCCCTGGAGAATTTCCATCCCTGATTTATTAGGAAAATTAAGAATGTAACAATGTACAGTACAATGTACAGATTTTATAATGAGGATTATTATCATGATTATTAGATTTATCAAATTATATTAACCCTATACCATGTATTTGTTTAGGGGCCAGTTGAAGGACGCCTCCGGGTGCGGGAATTTCTCGCTACATTGAAGACCTGTTGGTGACCTTCTGCTGTTGTTTTTTTCTATGGTCGGGTTGTTGTCTCTTTGGCACATTTCCCATTTCCATTCTCAATTTTATTTGACCTGAAAATGTCTTCTTAATTCTAAAGCTTTCTTTTGATGTTGGGATGCTGTCTCATTGTGACATTGACGTTATTACCTCACATTTCCATTTGTTTATTCTTTTATGTTCATTTTACCTAGTTTTTAAGTAAACATCTCACAAGACTTGAATATATATCATATACCATGTATAGTATATATGTAGTTAGAAAAAATTCTTTTGACAGCTTGACTTTAACAGATAATGACATAAATCATGTTAATGGGCAATTATGGTAATTAATTTACAAAACAACTAGTAATTGTAGGTAAAGTTAACAAATGATGAATGGATAATTCTTCAAGATAATTATTTCAATTTTGTAAAATTAAAAGAAATGATGCAACAAAATTTTTAAATTTTATTGATAGAATATTCATGATCTTTTAAATAATGATACTAATAAGTGTTTATTATACTGACCCTTGACAGGTTATGATGAGTTGACAAAATGGCAAATTTAAGTTGAATTGCACCCTATCCCTTGTTATCTTAGATTTAGGTATAATATTTCAATACATTTTTATTGGATTTTTGTCATGTCTGTAATGTACATTTATATCATGTATATAGGGTAGACAGGGGTAGTGATATTTTCTTGTTCTGATTCCACTTACATGTTCAGTCATTTGTGTCAGTTGCAGTTATATTTTATAATAATAGTTTATTGAATATAATGCACATACTTATGTAAAGTATCATTGTTTATTTAACTTTATAATACTTCACATACTAAGTATGTGAAATATTATAAAGTTAAATAAACAATTTTTGTTTGGTCTATGGGTTATGGCCCTTCCTAAAATCTTAACAAGTACAATTAAATATAAATAAGGAATTTCTTAATTTAAGGTGGTATGGGAGTCTAAAATAAAAATGATAGAATTTGTTCATACTTTGCCAAAACGTTGTATCTATTGATACATGTTGAAAAATATAATAAAAATGATAGGTCACCGTGCATTTTCTCAAGCTACAGGACGGGACAAAATGACACATTTTGTATGGATTATACAGGAAAAAACACCATTTTGAGATTAGAAACTAAACAAAATGATAGAAGTGTTAAATACTTCAGGAAAAGATAGCTTTCAGACACTGCTTTGAGAATATCAAAAGAAAAGATAGGGTCACCGTACGTTTTTTCCGGCTAAAATACAAAATAGGAAAATTCCATACAGAATCCTTCAGAAAATGCACTTTTTTGGAGTTACCTCCCCTTAAAATGCCAATTTTTAAAAAAGATAAAAACAACCAAAAATAATTAACATTTGCAAAAATATCAATATTTAGAAGTTATATTCTTATAAATTGATACTTTTAAATGAAAATGTACATTAAACATCTGCATTCCTGCATCGAATTTTGCTAACTTGATGGAAAATCTGGACCTTTGATTCTCTGTTTTTTACAATCCAAGATGGAGGAAGACACCCATACCACCTTAAACCTCTTTCTTGCATTTGTTTTGTATTTTGAAATTTGACTGGAGATCACTGGATCAGTGTGATATATATGTCATACCCATACTGTGATACATGACAATTTAACCATGTTAACCCAGTATTTTAAACTTACAATCATTCAGAATATTTGATGACATTTTATGATACAAAATGAAGGATCTAGAAAAAGATAAATGAAGGGTACAATACTACATTGTTGAAGGTCGTTCAGTGACCTATACTTGCTAACTTCTATGTCATATGGTTGCTGGTGAAAAAATGTCTCAGTGGCAATCATAACACATCTTATTGTATAGCAATATAATATTTCCCACAGAAAGTAACCAAAAGTTAGCGTGCAATAAATTCTAATATTGCACTAGTGCAATAAATCTTCAAAATTCATGACGTCATCAACGTCAAAATCTAGTTTAAACCAATTTTTATACGCCCGTCGTCTTTTAGACGGGACGTATTATGGTATACCGTTGTCTGTCCGTCTGTCCGTCCGTCGTCCACACTTCGGACAATAACTCAAAAACACTTTCACCAATTTCCATGAAACTTAAGTGAATTGTTTATATCTATTGACGTAAGCTCCCTTTCGTTTTTTTTTAATTTCAGATTTTAAGTTTTGGATTTATGGGGCTTTATTCATAAAAAAAGGGGGATTTTCAACACTTCGGACAATAACTCAAAAAGGCTTTCACCAATGTCCATGAAACTTTGGTGAATTGTTTATATCTATTGATGTAAGCTCCCTTTCAATTTTTATAAATATCAGATTTTACATTTCCGTGTTATGAATTTTTATGCTTAAAAAAGGGGGGATTTTCCAATTTTGGGACAATAACTAACACTTTCACAAAGTTTATGCAACTTTGATAAATTGTTTATATCTATTGACATAAGCTCCCTTTCCATTTTTATAAATTTTAGATTTTACGTTTTCTTAGTAATGAATTTTTATACTTAAAAAAGGGGGATTTTATGAAACTTTGGTGAATATATTAATGTAACATCCCTTTTGATTTGTATATATATTTCTAGTTGATCATATAAATTCATTTAAAGCATAAAAGACAAGTTAAAAGAGCAACGGGCGTATCATGCGCTAAAGCGCAGCCCTTTATTACTTTTAAATATTATATTGCTATACAATAAAAGGGTTATTGCATGAATATTTGGGAATATTGTCCCTCGTAGAACATATATTGCACTCGCAAGCTCGTGCAATATAAAATTCTACTCGGGACAATATTCCCCAATATTCATGTAATAACCCTATATTATTAGCTCACCTGGCCTATAAGGCCATGTGAGCTTTTCTCATCACTTGGCGTCCGTCGTCGACGTCGTCGTTAACAATTTTTCAAACATCTTCTCCTCTGAAACTACTGAATGGATTTGAATGAAACTTAGCATGATTGTTCCTTAGATTATCCTGCACAAAGTGTGTGCTTCGATTTTTGATCCGTCAAAAAACATGGCCGCCATTACTTAAAATAGAACATAGGGGTCAAATGCAGTTTTTGGCTTATATCTCAAAAACGAAAGCATTTAGAGCAAATCTGACATGGGGTAAAAATGTTCATTAGGTCAAGATCTATCAGCCCTGAAATTTTCAGATGAATCAAACAAACCATTGTTGGGTTGCTGCCACTTAATTGGTAATTTTAAGGAAATTTTGCAGTTTTTGGTCATTATCTTGAATATTATTATAGATAAAGATAAACTGTAAACAGCAAAAATGATCAGCAAAGTAAGATCTACAAATAAGTTAATATGACCAAAATTGTCAATTGACCCCTTAAGGGGTTATTGTCCTTTAATGACAATTTTTCACAATTTGTTAATCACATTTGCTAACTTTAAAAAATCTTCTCCTCTGAAACTACTGAATGGATTTGGATGAAACTTAGCATGATTGTTCCTTAGATTATCCTGCACAAAGTGTGTGCTTCGATTTTTGATCTGTCAAAAAACATGGCCGCTGTTACTTAAAATAGAACATAGGGGTCAAATGCAGTTTTTGGCTTATATCTCAAAAACGAAAGCATTTAGAGCAAATCTGACATGGGGGGTAAAATGTTCATTAGGTCAAGATCTATCAGCCCTGAAATTTTCAGATGAATCAAACAAACCATTGTTGGGTTGCTGCCACTTAATTGGTAATTTTAAGGAAATTTTGCAGTTTTTGGTCATTATCTTGAATATTATTATAGATAAAGATGAACTGTAAACAGCAAAAATGATCAACAAAGTAAGATCTACAAATAAGTTAATATGACCAAAATTGTCAATTGACCCCTTAGGGGGTTATTGTCCTTTAATGACAATTTTTCACAATTTGTTCATCATATTTGCTAACTTTAAAAAATCTTCTCCTCTAAAACTACTAAACCAAATTCAACCAAACTTCAACTGAATGATCAGTAGGGTGTATAAAATAAAGTTTGTGCTTTATTTTTTATTTCGTCAAAAAACATGGCCGTCATGGCTAAAAATAGAACACAGGGTAAAATGCAGTTTTTGGCTTATATCTCAAAAACTCCAGCATTTAGAGCAAATAATACAAGAAGTATTTATTAGGTCAAGGTCTACCTGTCCTGAAATTTTCAGCCGAATTGGGTAACTGGTTTTTCAGGTATAATGCCCCTGAATTGATGATTTTATAGAAATTTTGCAGTTTTTGGTTATTATCTTGAATATTATTATAGATACAGATAAACTGTTAAAAGCAAAAATGTTAAGCAAAGTAAGATCTACAAATAAGTCAATTTGACCAAAATTGTCAATTGACCCCTTAAGGAGTTATTGCCCTTTAAAGACTCTTTTCACAATTTGTTCATCATGTTGACTTACTTTAAAAAATCTTCTCCTTTGAAACTGCTGTATCAATTTCAGCCAAACTTAGGCTAAATGAGTTTCAGAGTATCTAGTATAAATTTTATATTTCATTTCCTTGTATGTCAGAAACATAGATCCTATGGCTAAAATAGAACATAGGAGAAAATGATTTTTTTTTTGCTTTTGAAGAAAATAGGACGATTCAAAGAACATTTAAATAAATTGAAAAGCCAAAATAATCATTGATGAGAGATTTAACCAAAAAAATTAAGGTGAGCGATTCAGGCTCTTGAGAGCCTCTTGTTTTATATTGTCTCATATTATGTATGAGCTGTATTTTAAGGATAAATAAATTAGGTATAATGAAATTCAGGCCAATGAGCCTGACAGCAACCTGAATACACATCTAAGTTTTCATCATTCAATTGACCCGTGTCTATTGGCAAGATATGTGTATGTACAAGAATGAAAAATGCAGAAAAGACTACAGGTTGTTATTACTTTGGATTTATAAACATAACAGAATTAAGGATAGAACAGCAGACATGTGGGTGGCACCAGCTGTTTCCATATAATAACTTTTAAGTTATGACCCTTATAATGACAGCATCTTGTTACAATTTAAATTATTGTTTTGTTGGTATCTGTCTCTTTGATATATACACCATATAGATATATATCTGTTTATCTACAAACCTTTGGAAGATTGGTGCTAAGATGAAGTTTGTCTGATGTTTGCACTTACATGACTTGTATATAATTGCGGTTTTTATCCAACGCAATCATAGGTTTGAACATAGTTTTCAATTTAGACTTGTATATATATTTATATATATACATGTATCATAATATTGAAGAATTGTTTCGTAACATTATCATATTACATACAAGTTAAAGTGACTGTTTATCAAAATGTAATGCACACATCTAAAAAAAGTAAATGCTTTTTAACCACCACAAATATCTTTTTATTGCTCGAATTAAGTTACATTAATAGAAAAACAAGTATATGGGGTATCCATTCATGACAAAAAAATAAGTGCATGCACAGTAAAGAAAACACACACAAAAAGCAAAGGTACAGCTCTTTTATTGATGTTCTTCATCTCAAAGTCACTGTGAGGCCTTCAACAAGAAGCAAAAAAAGTCTTACCTAACATCACACTGTCTATCTTGTCTGTAGAAAAGAGCAAGTGAGAGTAGTTTTTGTCGTCAATGAAATTTTCTGAAGTGTCAAACCAATTTTATACAAATAAATTTCTGTTGTCTTTTTCAGCATTGAGGCAGATAAGAAGGAAGGTGCTTGTAAAGACCCTCTCACAGGCCTGGCTAAACAGATGGGAGGCTCCAAGAGGAATGCTTTGTTGAAGTGGTGTCAACAAAAAACTCTTCCATATAATGTAAGATCAATGTGTTAACTTATAGACTTAGCATAGATTTCAGGAAACTTTTTAAGGATAGATTTATTGCCACAATCACTGATGCAAATCTGGGCAGAATGGGGACTGAATTGAATTTGATACTCCATCCCTGTTGGGGGGAGGGGTTAGGGATGCCAGACTCTTTATATGATTGATTGATTATTGGTTGCTTAACGTCCAGTGTCAAATATTTCATGCATATTCAGGACGAGAACAAGTTCACAATAAATACAATAGGGAGGTCTTGTCACAAGAGAGACCATCTGGGATGATGGTTGGGGAAATTTGGACTGCCACTGGAAAATGAGGGTATATTGGATAAGGACAGAAATTTTGCCTTGCAACAGGCCACGTACGGACCCCTCAAAGAGTTGTTGCAAGGGTTCTTAACGTGCAAAGAGCGTGGCACTCTCTTTTCACGAGGCATTGGATTTAACGTCCCCCTTCTGAACGGACGTGACTGCGAACTTGATACATCCTGCACAGCCAAACGGACGCCCAACTTTGGCAAGCATTTACCGCCGTTCGGGAAAGACCAAGTGACCATATTTCTAAAACTCCAGTCACCCTTGGGGTTGACTCTTTATATGTAAAGTAACACTAGCAACCACTTACTGTTTGAGGGTTAATTTGTTGCTTGTTTTATAGTAAACGTTATGCCTATGGCCTGTTTTTTTCCAGTGGAAGTCAATATCTAATGCCTATCTAATAATCGATCTCATTGCACTCAATACCTCTTACCTTAATTATATCCTACATTGCTCATATTATCAATTTATTATTTGTTTATTACTTATTGTGTATTTCACTAATGTTTATATAATCATTTTATTATGATGTTTTTTGTATCTTGCCCGACAAGGGCCCATGATTGGTTTAATAAAATAATGTCTAATGTCTAATGTCTAATGCCCTTCATCCAAAACAGTTTACCGGTACTTTGCAGAACATATTAAATTTAAATTTCAACCTATAAATCAATGATATGCTTTTTACTGGAGGTAGAACAAATAAAAGCAATTATTTTAAGCTCAGAATGGATTGTTGAATATATAACAAACCTGGGGGAAAAAAATAAAAAAAATAATGAAATTGTTTAAACATGAAATTTAATTATAAAGTGGCAGATTTTTTTGAGACATATTGTCATATGGTAAATTTTCACTTGATCAGTTCAAGGAGAGTAACAATAATCATTTTCACCCTGAATTATTTCGTGGAGAAATAAACTAAAAATCAGTATGTTGCCTAGATGGATCTGTTTTTTAAGCTTTTTGGTAATCTCATTAAACATGTTAAACATGTTAAAATGAGTCAGTGTGAACTTTGTCAAATAAATCATAAAAGAAAAAAAAAGTACCATAATTTGTTGACAGAAAGAAGCTGATTAATAGCTCATAACCATTTCAGATGAATAGATTCATTTCAACAGCTTTCTGCTATCGATTTGTGTTTTTACGAAATATTAAATATACTAGTTATTTGCACATGTACATGATGTATGGCACATGTGTCACAAGTTTAAAATACCTGGCTTATTAACAAAGTGATTAAACTGTTCTATATGAATAAATCCTCTTTTGAGACTGATAATAGGTGTTTATTTAAATTCATATTTGGGTGATTAGGTCGTATTAAACTGTCATGTCCTTTATACCTCAGATGATCTGTGGTTTTGTAAGAAGGAAATTCTCAGGGAATTATTTTATAATCTTTTCTCACTTTTGTATTGTATATATATCATGTATATGTATTCTCTGTACTGGTGTAAATTTGGTATTGTCAAAACAGAAGATTAATATATGTAATTTATGATCATAGTATTTCAGTTATTTAAAATTGACTGGGTCATTAGCATGATTAGCCCTGTCAGCTTTGATCTTTGGTTTACGAAATAATTCTTTGTAATTGTGACTTTGTGTAGATTTTAAAGATACATTGAACTTCGGATTCATCATGATATGTAAAATATCGCTATTTATTGGGAGATTCAAACTATATTCAATGAATCCAAGAGTTTGTTTTATTGATATGTTAATTTAGATATATTTTAAGAATATTGGTTTAGAAAAAAGGGTGTGTGTCAATAATTTCTAATTGATGATGGGCGGAGGTGATTTTTGAAATTCATCTTTAAGAAGTCAAGCGTAGGACATCATCATTATTAAGAATTTGATGCATAGTAGGAGTAATCACACATAGATAGTTTTGCCCTTACCCTGATTTATTTCTCAATCAAATTTGATTTATAAGACCAAAAACGTGGTTACGGTAACCCAACAAGCGGGAATATTTGATATCTTTTTATCACTAATATTTTCACCATGTTCACAATATTGTTCTTATATTTTATCTTAAAATCGACAGCGATGTTGAATGATGAAAATTTTATTTGACTGAAAAAGAAAAAAAACAACCAACAGAAACAATAGGTTATTGCAATACCAGATTTTCATTTGGGAAATGAATATGACAATTTCTGGTTTTTGCCGCTCAATTAATAAAAAAAAGTGAGAAAACAAGTTTTGTTGACTTTCTGACTGAATTTTCTCAATTAGTGACCGTAGACACACCATTTTATTACTTGATATTAAAGTTACCTTGAAACTTAAAATTTTATAGTTTCTAGATCATTTCTAGATAGTTAAATAGGTTATTGACCTATTGCTCAACACGGTCATCAAGAAAATATTTGTATCATTAGTAAATAAATGTATTAATCATGTCAACAAGTTGAGAGTTTATTAAAATATGATGTGTTATGATTACCAATGAGACAACTCTTCACCAGAGACCAAATTACAAAGAAGTTATCATCTAAAGATCAACATACAACCTTCAACATGGGCAATGCCCCATACTGTATAGTAAACTGTAAAAGGCCCTGAAATGACAAATATTTTAATCCAGAAAAGTGATGATCTTATTTATGTGCAAAATAATAACTGAAAAGCTTATATGATATACAGCAATAAATGACAGCTACTGTCAGACAAATTTTTATCCCATTCTTTATTTTCATTTCAGGGAGTAGACATAACTAATTTTAGCAGTAGTTGGAATGACGGCTTAGCTTTCTGTGCCTTGCTCCATAGTTACCTACCGGAAAAGATTCCTTATGCTGAACTCCATTCTGATGATAAGGTAAAAACAAAGGTTTAGAGATACGAGAATTTAAAAGAGACAAGTTTCCATGTTGATTTTATGAATAAACTGATCAAATTGATTTGGGGTCATTTTGGGGGAAACATGTCAAGGGACTTAAGATGTGAACATATTTTGTTGCGATGTCAAATGTTTCCCGCGGAAAAGCACCAGTTCCAAGATCATTCATGTCTTAACATTTATAAAAAAAAAACAGAAAAAGAAACAGAAATATCCAATACACATATATAAAAGTACTTTGAGCTTATCTTCAGTTTTTGAACTCTACAGAAAATGAGTAAACTAAACATTTGCTAAAGAAAACTGATATTTTCAGTTAGGCCTAAAAAAAAAAAGATACGTGTTTCCGGTAACATCATTTTGAAAAATAGGGTCAGTAGGTCGGAATTCTTTTTTTTTTTTTTTTTGACATCGTAAATGAAATCGGGAAAATTATCATGTTTTTTCCAAGTCCGGATCCGTAATTAGTTTCAAAAACCGGAAGTGTGCCATTTGCAATGTTTTTGAAGCACCTGCTGTGCAAATTTCTTGGATTTTAACCTATTTGGAATACCTTTTGACATTAATAAAATGTTTTACTGGCTTTCTATGCAAGAGGAAGCAAGAGAGAAAAAATATTATGTCATCTATCAGAAGCCTGTGTCAAAAACAGGGTCGGTTGATAAATTTTTTTTTTTTTTTTTTTGGAAGATCCAATAAAAAAGTTAGGGTCGGGGCTAAAAAACAGGGTCGGTCGGGTTACCGGAAACACTGAACTTTTTTTTCTCGGCCTTACTGTTTATGGAAACTGTAAATTTAGGAATTATTGCAAGTTTTATCAAATAATGTGACTTGATGATTATTGCAATAATAGTAACTTGCCTTTTGATATCTTATACATATATATCTGTTACTATAGAAATAAGAAAATGTGGTCAACAGTGCCAATGAGACAACCTACCATCAAAGTAACAATCCAGCTTTTCCAGAAATCGCAGTAATCAATCTTGCATTTTTATCCATCTTTCAAAAATCACAATATTTTCTCAATTTACAGTATTAAATTTCTTGCTGAATTATGACATTGGAAATTTTAAACAATTTCAATTGGTTGAATAGAAAATAAATGAAAAACTAACTTTACAATATCTCTCTTAAGAAAATGAAGCTTCAGTTATTATTTTTTTTAATGTATTTTCAGAGAAAGAATTTTACGCTGGCATTTGCAGCTGCGGAGAGTGTAGGAATAAATTCTTCAGTCCTTGTAAGTACTGGTATATACACTAAAGAATCATTAATAAAGTTTGAGGAATTTTTTTTTTCACTGACAGAAACAAAACAAAATTATTACAACCAAGAGACAAAAAGTCATAGTTTTAGTCTGAAGGTTAAAGAAAAACAAATTGTAATTTTGAGAAATTTTTAAATATCATTTTTGACTGATTGCTTGATGTGCTGTGGTTGAATAATGATTACCAGTAGACAAATAAATTTTTTTTTTTTTTTTAAGAATTGCAAGTTTCAAAGCAAAAATTGCACAATATTATTTTACCTAAATGTTATCTCTAAAGTATACAATGCTTGTTAATCTATTCGTTTAAGATAATTTTGAAGAAAATCAAATATACAAGTTTACCGAAACAAACAGATTTATTGCAAATGAGAGTAAATGAAAAAAAAACTACCAGGTTTAGTTATACTAGCTATAGGTAGACATTTACTATCAAGGAGAGATCAGCACCTGTCTTTTAGCCTTTTTAAAAGATACGTTTGAACTATAATAAGATAACAAAATGAGTGAATTGTGATGAAAATGTAAACTGACCAGACTTATAAAATCTTACAATTGAAGCAGGGGGAGATAACCATTTATTAGTTTAATGAGTTAAACTTCTGCAAGACTAAAAATTCTGAAAATCCTTGTTATGAAGGTTGAATGCAAATATTAGACACTCTAAAATGATGCTAACTTTTAGTGTGTATATTTTGCACAGATGTTTCAATATATATCGAATTCATAATCTCTTAGTGTTACAAGGTTTTCTGTATATTCATTAGTCTGCAAATTCATATTAGGGCTGTTCCAGAAAATACTATGTCCCCCCCCAGGGACGGCACTTTTTTTTAACCCCCACCACCCACAGAAATAAAATTTAATTAGAACAGCACTCCCTTTGCATTTTGGTATTTCAAATACAACCACCCACATAATATTTAAAAAAATTGCCTTCCCTGGGGGGGACATAGTATTTTCTGGAACAGCCCTTAGATATTTCAGACTTATACAAAAAAATAAAATATTTACTCTGAATAATATTTTCTTGAGAATAGATTATTTATTTCTTCTTTTCTTTTAACAGCACATAAATGACATGGTATCAATAGAGAGACCCGATTGGCAGGCTGTTATGTCTTATGTTACATCTATATACAAATACTTTGAAGTGGACACCAAGTCATGAAAAAGGGGGAAAATGGAAGAGATTTAAACAAATTTGACGCTGATGGTGCTATTGTGGATTAAGTGAACTCAAAGGAGATGCTACAAAGGGGAGACAACTTGATGGTGTTTTTTTTTCATTATCTGTAACTTAATTGACATTTGTTGGATGGATGACCGTTCATTTTTTTCTGTACCTTGATTTAACATTTTGCAAATTTTTATATATTTTATTAATTTTTATTGATGAAATAAATGTTAATGATTTGTTGAAATGTCTGATTTTCTTAATTTTAAATTTCCAATACTTGAGGATATTTAATTTTGTGGTCAGACTGCAAGAAATTGTATAGCAGAAACAGAGGGTAATAGACAATTATAGACAAAACTTTTTATGCATAATACATGTGTGAATTGATAATTTTTCATAGGCGCTGTCAATTTTTTAAAATTTGGAATGAATGATTGAGAAACATGCTGTGTCATAAATACGTTAGCTTTAAAAAAGAAAATAAGTACATTTCTACAAGTTCCTATAAAAAAAATCGTGCAAACATATCTATATTAGGGGAAAAAACAATTGTAAATGTTTTAAAACTAAAGGCAAATGATTTGAAAAAATTTGGAATATTTAACAGGAAAAGAGAGTCTAGACTATTCATGTGAACAAAGAATGGAAAGAAAAATTTTAAGAAATGTATGTTATACTGTTTAGAGTTGTGGAAATAACAATAATTTGAAATACTTTGTCTTAAATATAAGTGTTTTTAGAACATATTGATAAAGAATGTTTTTTTTACAACATATTGAGAAAGAATAGGACTCTGTAAACCTGCTGATTTATCTGCAGTTCATAATTACCTTGCTTTTTTCTTTGAAAATTGAAGTTGTTTGAAAGAGATTTTGCATCATATGCCACTTTTATAGGGCAGCAAAAACTTCATGAGATTTGACTTTGATTAGCCATTTTTGCCTTATTGTGAAACAAGGTTAGCTTTTGGTATTGTGTTTTTCTGTATGCATAATGGTCAGTTTTATACATATACCTTGTAGAAAATAGCAAGTTTATTTTAATGTATTTAATTTAATTTTTAATCTTGGACCAAAGATGTATAGTGCGCTATTGCAGCTTATTTATTTTGAACCATTGTCATTATATTTGTCTGAAAAAAGGGTGTATGCAAAACTTTCTTCCCATATTTTGCAATAATAAAAGCATAGCAATAGTTTTTCTATGTCTGACACCAGAGATTTTAATGACGATGCTAAAATTTTAGTTTTAGTTTTCTGAAAATCTAGCAATTTTTCTAAGCACAAGATATTGATAATGTGAATTGTATATTTTTTCTTTACATGTTTTATGGTGCTTAATTTTAATCAAACAATTTTAATTTCATGTAAAATTAATGTTTTAAGTAACATTCCTTAAATGCTATTAAAGTAAAGTGCAAAGCACAACTTGACAGAAATAAGCTAAAAATTAGTTATTTTGTAGAAAATCAAGAAATACGTAAAAGATAAATCAAAATTAAAAATATATACCGGTATTGTTATTTTTGTATAAAAATATCTTAACTGTTACCTAAAGTTATAATACTTTTTGGAAAAATGTTACCCTAATTTTAATCAGTTTTTAACATTTGCTTAATCATTAATAGTAAGTCCCACTTGTTTACAAACTTGTGTATTATATTATCATCAGTATTAATAACATATAATTTACAATGTTGTCTATTTAAAAATTCTCATGTCATAAGTATATAATGGTTCAATATTTCTAAACTAAAAAATATTTATAATTAAAATGTCATTTATAAAAGATTTTTTTTATTAACAATTCTAGTTTATCTAAGTCCTGCCATTCTATGGCTGAAACTACTCAATTTATTAACTTTTTTCTTCAGATCCACATGAATGAACTTCTTGAAAAGAAAATTTCTACTTTCGACAATTTTTGTAATGTTTCACCCTTTAGAATTTTCAGATTATCTTGACACTGGTTTGAAAGAAATTTTGAGAAAGTCACTTTTATGTTCCTTTTTGATGAAGTTAAGGGTTTACTTTGATCACAATTTGAATTTGTGTTGTTTCTAAACATTCACATATCGTAGCCAGTGATATCAATGTAACTTCTAAGAATCCTAATAACATTCCAATGTCAAAGGACTTTTTGGTTGGTTTTCTGTTGCATAACATGGACTTTGCCTTATCTTCAAAGGGGTGAAATTTTGTATTTGCAACATATCTGAAACCACTGACATAGTTTCATTGAAACTTTCATTTTTAGTTCTTGATAGAAAAGTTCAATGACATTTTGATTTAACATAGACTCTAGTTAAGTATAAAGCATAAATTTGTAAAGATACACTTTGTCATGTCATAATCTTGTAAAAATTATCTTTTAATATTGAATAAGGCTGAGATTTTATATATAGATTAACCTTTAACATTTTTAGTAGCAGTTCATAATAAATCATGTGATATTTGCATAATATATTTATTGAATTTCTCTTATATTCATATTTTTGACTCATTAAACATTTCATTTTGTAAATATTTCAAAATCATCTATTGCATTTGATTTTTAAGCATTTCCTTGCATTGATTCAAAGTCATTCATACGTTTTATTGTTTGCAAGCTTGAATGTATAAATGGTGCTTCAAAGTCTGCCAGCTTCAGAGATCTTTTAGCGCTTTGATAACTGGCTTATATGTTTTCATTTATTATAAGGCCAAATACATTCTTTTCTGTGATTGAGATAGGAACTGTACATTTATTCCTGGACTGTGTTGCACTTAGTTACTAACTTCAATTAAAGTTGAATGCTGATTTAATTTTAATTGTAAACTAAGATTGTTTAATAACAAATGGTACAATATAATTAAAACTAAGATTTAAATGCTATTTAATGTTAATTACCTTTCTAAAATGCTGTTTTTAATATTGAATTGTGGTTAGATTTGATTTAAATTTCTCACAAACAATAATTTTGGGAAAATTACACTGTTTAATATTCTTTCCCCCAAGTTAACATGATATATGATCGACTACTGTGGAAAAACGAAAAACCCTTTAAAGGTGTTGAGGCAAACATTTATTCAATACTCGCCAGTTTTATGCTGTCACTAACATTGTTTGAAGGGAACTTTTATGTGCAGGTTAATGAAGAATTAAAAATTTTGAACTTAATGTAGTGTATCCACAATGAAATAATATTCAAGAATAAATATACTGTAACCTTCAGAGTACATGGTGCTTTAGTAATTGTCTTGTAAGATATTAGTACATAATGTATGATTTTGAATGATTATCTGATGAAATTACCATTGTGTATGTAATTTTTATCTCAGATAATGGTAAGACTTTCGTATTTTAATGTATTGCAAATATATGTTTGCTTTAAAATTTATCTGCACTTATGACAATTAGTATTTCAATTATTTTACTTGTCAGCTACTTTACAAATGTAAACTGCATTATACTCCTGTATGTTATTTAAGGGGATAGACATTGGTAAAGGGAGGTTATTTGAATTCAGTAGATTGATCAATGGTAAAAGTATCACAAATAAACTATTTGTAAAGCTGATAATGGAATTTGAATAATCTGCGTTGCTTAGTAGCAAAGGGTATATTTATGAAAACGACAGATACCAGTTATTAGTTATTATTTAAAGTCCCTAAACTTGGGGTTTCCTCCGTAAAGTAAAAAAAATATATAAAGACTTATAAGTGTAGTACAAAATGAAGTAATGCTGTTTTTATGGTCTTTTTATATAAATTAAACTTGAATTTGATTTGTTTTTAAGAGATTTCTGTTTTGAAACGATGTAACTTTGAATTGTGCAATAGTAGTTTCTTTTTCATTGCAAATGTGTGTAGATGAATTGTTTCAATATGCTGCTTACTATAATATTGAAAATAATGCAATCATAGGAATGAAATTTAATTAGTAAGTTTGAATCCTGACAAATATCTGTCAATTTTACAAGCTGCAGTTTAGTACTGAAGTTAGTTATTGACACACAAGCGAAAATCAAAACATATGAACTTGGAATGTTGTGTTCCCTGAATCAGTATTTGCAACACACAGCTTGTCCCAAATATTAGATAAGTAGTACAATTTTAATTATCATTTCTCATTGCATTTCTGTATGTATTGTCCAATTTCATTTTCTGTATAAGCATGGACCAGTAACATTACTCTATATCTATGACCTTTTAACTTGTTATGTTTTAACCAATAATCTGTCTCATTCTAAGGGGAGATAATCATATGTGGATCTCAGTGTGTTGATATTGTGGTCTGTATATTCCTTGCTCATTCTGACTGAGATACAATAATAAAGTTTAAAAATTCAAATATTTTGTTGTTTGTTTTACTATACACCCGCTTTAAAAAAGGGGGTATACTGTTTTACCTGTTTGTCCATCCATCCATCCTTCCGTCAGTCCATCCATCCATCCTTCCGTCAGTCCATCCCATGAATACTTTTCGTCACATTTTTCTCAGGAACTATAATACTACGATTTCTAAAATTTGGTTTCAGGGTTTATATTAGTCAGCTATACCGTTTGATGCATTTTCAGATTCATCACTCGACAACTTCCTGTTCACCAAACACTTGTATGATTTTACACATGATAGCCAAGTTGAAAATTTTGGTCACATTTTTCTCAGGAACTACAATACAAAGATTTCTGAAATTTGGTTTCAGGGTTAATATAAGTCAGCTATACCGTGTGATACGTTTTCCGATTCATCACATTTACACTATTAATATTATCCACTTGAAGTGGGGGTATCATCTGCTCACTGTTTCTCTTGTTACATTTGTTGTTCAACTTTGTGAACATGATGGCGATTTGAGGAAAGATGGAATTTGCAAGATCCTTATTTGACCAAAGCAGATTAAAAGACCTTTCCAGATTACTGAACTATAAATGCATATGGATACAATCATTTGTATGCCTCGCCTGCTATAGGGGTCCTATATTTTCTGATCTGTAAGTTAAAAAGCAATTCACAAATAAAACATATATGGAGGCCTTCAACACTGAGAAAAAAAACACCAATTAATTGCAAGTTAAGTACAGTTCTACATTCGAATCTTTGAGCCTCCAACACAAAACCTTTGTTCACACCCAACAGCAAGATATTAAGGGCCACAAAATGACTAGTGTAAACAATTAAGGAAAACCAAGTCTTATCTATATTTAAAACAAGACTTGTGAACCACACCAACAAACGACAACCACTGAACAACAGGCTTCTGACTGCTCATTTACTTTCATCTGTCAGACTACTGTAAACTTACAATAAACTGACAAATATTATTTAAATGAGCTTGGTGAGTAAAACAGGATCCTTTTAATCCATTTTTATCAAGCCTGCGACTTTTGTCGCAGAAAGCTCTACGTAGGGATAGTGATCCTGCAGCAGTGGTGTTAGCTAACTTCTTTAAAGCTTTATATTTTAGAAGGTGGAAGACCTGGATGCTTCATACTTTGTATATAGATGCCTTATGTTATGAAGTTTCCGTCTGTCACATGTCCACTCTCCTTGACCTCGTTTTCATGGTTCAGTGACTACTTAAAAAAAAGTTGTAATTTTTTGTAAAGTTAATTTATCTCTTATAATGAGTAATAGGGTAACTATATTTGGTATGTGCATACCTTGCAATGTCCTCATGCCCGTCAGACAGTGTTCACTTGACCTCAACCTTGTTTCATGGATCAGTGAACAAGGTTAAGTTTTGGTGGTCAAGTCCATATCTCAGATACTATAAGCAATAGGTCTAGTATATTTGGTTTATGGAATGATAGTGAGGTGTACATGTTCAACTGGCAGACTAACCTTGACCTAATTTTCATGGCTCAGTGGTTATAGGTTGCACTTTATAAATACAGTATGTTTCTCAAAACACGCCTCTTTTGGGGAGATCTTGAATAGTCATATAGAAAATTAATTTTGTTTACATACTGGTTCCCAGTTATGCTCTCTGTTTTCCATCTCACAGAGACATAACTTGGGAATGTTACCAGTAAATAAACATGTACATATTGTTTACATTGAAATCTGTGGTAACCTTTCATTCAAGGTAGGGTTAGTTAAGAAAATTAGTGTTAGTTTAAACTCTGAGAAGTTCAGGGCATTTAAACGTTGAAAATATGCCGCACAGCCCTATATTTTGACCTTTGAAAATAATTGTGGTGCATATGAACTTTCAATTCTAGGATAAGATTTTATTCAAAACTTCATGTTAAAAGTGGTAGTTTTAGCCGTAAAAGGAGTTCCTATGGGAAATTGCATTGTCAATATTTACAGAAATGCAACCTATAGTTAAGTTTTTGTGTTTTTCTTATGCTGTATGCAATAGGTCTACTATATTTGGTGTATGTAATGATTGTAAGGTGTACATGTCTATCTGGCAGGTGTCATCTGACCGTGACCTCATTCTTATGGTTCAGTGGTTAAAGTTAAGTTTTTATACGACCGCAAAATTTGAAAAAATTTTCGTCGTATATTGCTATCACGTTGGCGTCGTCGTCTGCGTCGTTGTCGTCCGAATACTTTTAGTTTTCGCACTCTAACTTTAGTAAAAAGTGAATGGAAATCTATGAAATTTTAACACAAGGTTTATGACCACAAAAGGAAGGTTGGTATAGATTTTGGGAGTTTTGAATTCAACAGTTTAGGAATTAGGGGCCAAAAAAGGGCCCAAATAAGCATTATTCTTGGTTTTCGCACAATAACTTTAGTTCAAGTAAATAGAAATCAATGAAATTTTAACACAATGTTAATGACTACAAAAGGAAGGTTGGTATTGATTTTGGGAGTTTAGGTCCCAACAGTTTAGGAATTAGGGGCCAAAAAGGGACCCAAATAAGCATTTTTCTTGGTTTTCGAACCATAACGTTAGTATAAGTAAATAGAAATCTATGAAATTTAAACACAAGGTTTATGACCATAAAAGGAAGGTTGGTATTGATTTTGGGAGTTTTGGTCCCAACAGAATAAGCGGCCCAAAGGGTCCAAAATTAAACTTTGTTTGATTTCATCAAAATTGAATAATTGGGGTTCTTTGATATGCCGAATCTAACTTTCATGACTGTGTATGTAGATTCTTAACTTTGATATGCTGAATCCAAAAATGTACTTAGATTTTTTATTATGGGCCCAGTTTTCAAGTTGGTCCAAATCAGGATCTAAAATTATTATATTAAGTATTGTGCAATAGTAAAATGTGTAAAAATTGTAATGTGCTTCCAAGCTATCGGTCAGATCACTCTATGATTTTGCTAGATTTAGAATTTAACCCTTTCATTAGGGGAAAAGGTTTGTGGAAGTTTAACAACTCTTTATTATATGATATAGACTATATAAATACTATTAAGCAAAAAATTCAGGAAGTGAAAAAACAATATTGTGCTTTAGTTTATAATATGGAAAATATTGACAAAATAGATAATACAGACATTCATTTTAGAATTAACTGTCAGCTTTTGCTTGAGACTCTTCTTATGGAAATTAGGGGGAAGACAATTTCATATTCAAGCTATAAAAAAAAGCAAGACGAGAAAAGGGAAATAAATCTTCGAAATGAAATAACTCAATTAGAAGAAAGAGTTGACGAACATTCCATTAACGCATTAGAAGCGAAAAAGCATGAGCTCGAAAGTTTACGAACACAAAAATTAAAAGGGAAATTAGTAAGATCCCGTGTTCAATGGATACAGGAAGGGTAAAAACCTACTAATTATTTCTGTGGCTTAGAATCACGAAATTTTATGAGCAAAATTATTCCCAAAGTAGAGAAAGAAAATGGGGAAATTATAACAAAACAAAAAGATATTTTGAATGAAGTTAAATATTTTTATGACAATCTTTATAAAAAAAGGGATACTAAAAGTACTTTAAGTGATCTTAAAAAAGACTTGAAAAATTTAAGTGTTCCTATACTTTCGTCTCAGGAAAAAGAAAGCTTGGAAGGTATAATTACTGTTAAAGAAGCCGGAGAAGCATTGAAAAAAATGAAAAACAACAAAACTCCTGGAACGGATGGTTTTTCAGCAGAGTTCTATAAAATTTTTTGGAAGGATCTTCAAATTTTTATTGTAAATTCTTTAAATTATGGTGCAAAAACAGGGGAACTATCTGTTACACAAAAACAAGGGATTATTACTTGTTTACCAAAAGGGAATAAACCCCGCCACTTTTTAAAAAACTGGCGCCCTATATCTTTACTGAATACTGTGTATAAAATTGGATCAGCAGCTATTGCAAACAGATTTAAGAGTGTCCTTGATAAATTGATAAATTTTGATCAGACTGGTTTTATTAGTGGAAGGTATATTGGGGAAAATATAAGACTCATTTATGATATATTACAGTACACAGAGGAACATGAAATACCAGGGTTATTACTTTTGATTGATTTCGAAAAAGCTTTCGATTCAATATCATGGGACTTTTTGATAAATGTTTTGAAATTTTTCAATTTTGGCGATTCTATCATCAATTGGGTTAAAGTTTTTTACAATAATATCAACTCTGCTGTCATCCAGGGGGGGAACCTTTCAGATTTTTTTACTATTGGAAGAGGTTGTAGACAAGGGGACCCCCTGTCTCCATATCTTTTTATTTTATGTGTTGAGATTCTGGCATTGAAAATAAGGGGAAATAGTGACATTAGTGGTATAGAGGTCACACGGGTTGAGCATAAATTGTCACAGTTTGCTGATGACACCTCTTTGATTTTGGATGGGAGTGAAAAATCTTTACAAGAATCATTATTAGAGTTAGACTGGTTTGCAAAAATATCTGGACTGAATATTAACTTCACAAAAACACAAGTTATTTGGTTTGGGAGCAAAAAATATAGTACTGATACTTTATGCCCTAACAGAAATCTGTCCTGGGGTGAAACTTCGTTTAAATTACTAGGAATCAATTTTGATGTAGATCTTGAAAAAATTGTTAAGATAAATTATTCTGAAAGAATTGTACAGATTAAAAATACTTTAAATCAATGGTCTAAAAGGAATCTAACTGTTATAGGTAGAATAACTGTGATTAAAACTCTAGTCTTGCCTATTGTAAACCATCTCATTATCTCTCTGCCAAATCCTTCAGATGATATTATTAAGAGAATAAATGAACTTATTTATTCATACATATGGAACTCACCTATACATAGAGTTAAGAAGGATATTCTAATCAAAGATTATTTGGAGGGAGGTTTGAAAATGCTTGATTTGAATATGTTCATTACAGCACTTAAATCAACATGGATTAGGAGGCTTTTGCAGAGAGATAGTAAATGGCAAAATATTTTCATGTCAAATATAGATAAAAGAAAGTTGTTTAGTTGTGGTGTTGATTATATTAGACAACTGTATATGACAGTTAACAACCATTTTTGGAAAGATGTACTAAGATCCTGGGAAATGATTATTCAAAAAGAAAGAAATTTTACTTATGATTCATTTTTATCAAATCCACTATGGCTGAATAATAATATTAAGATTGGTCATAAATCAGTAATTTATCAAAACTGGTTCAATAGTGGTATTAGATTTGTAAATGATATAGTTGACGAAAATGGATCGTATATTTCATTTGACCAATTTAAGCAAAAATATAACATTAACACAGATTTTCTTAAATTTTACAGTGTTATTTCGGCAGTGAAAGAGGCATCAAAATCTTTCCCTACAGGATCTTACAAATTAGTTTGTCCTTTTATACCATCATGTCTACAAATATTTTTAAAACATTGTAAAGGATCAAAAGATATGTATTCTGTACTGACAAGAAATAATGTTATTCCTACTGGACAGCTTAAATGGGTTAAAATTTTAGGT
Source organism: Mytilus edulis (assembly GCF_963676685.1). NCBI lineage: Eukaryota > Metazoa > Mollusca > Bivalvia > Mytilida > Mytilidae > Mytilus > Mytilus edulis. The sequence continues at coordinate 50,003,306 of NC_092349.1, read as the reverse complement.
GAACAGAATCTGAACTGGAAAATTGGGTTCAATTTTTCTCATTTGAAATTTCATAAATAAAAAAGAAAATTTCTTCAAACATTTTTTTGAGAGGATTAATATTCAACAGCATAGTGAATTGGTCTAAGAGAAAACAAAAATTTTAAGTTCATTAGAACACATTCATTCTGTGTCAGAAACCTATGCTGTGTCAACTATTTAATCACAATCCAAATTTAGAGCTGAATCCAGCTTGAATGTTGTGTCCATACTTGCCCCAACCGTTCAGGGTTCAACCTCTGTGGTCGTATAAAGCTACGCCCTGCGGAGCATCTGGTTGAGATTTGGTCTTATTTTCAAACACTATATATGCAATACGCAACTATATTTGGTCTATGGAAATATTTATAGTGTATGTCAGGCTGGGTTTTTTTTACCTTCATTCACGGTTCATTGCTCAGTGTTAAGTTTTTGTGTTTTGGTCCGTTTTTCTTCGTTTTGTTTTCTTGGTTAAGTCTGTTTTTGAGAAACTATAAGCAATAGGTCAACTATACTTAGTGTATTGAATGATTGTAAGGTGTACATGTATTTCTTGTTTGGTTTATATGACCTTGACCTCATTTTCTTGGATCATGTTAAGTTTATGTGATAGTTGTAGTAAAGCTTTATATTTAGGACTATCAACATAATATCAATGATTAGTAAAGAAGGCGAGATATTTCAGAATGTGTTAACAAACCTAACGAAAATTTTTCATTTTGTTGAAATTTTAATTTCGTGGTTCACCAAAACCAATGACATCCACGGAAATTGGTATCCCATGAATAATAATGAATCCATAGAAGTAGGTTCTTCTGCTGTTGAGGGACCATCACATTGACATTAAAATGTACCGTAAACAGGGAAATTTTCGCTATTTTCGCGGTAAGACTTGAAACGCTAAAATAAAACGACAGCTAAAATTTCAAGGAAATTCTAGTCATAAGATGAAGACCATACATGTATACGTGTATGAATAGGATATGAAGAGGACCCATTAGAACACGAATTTTACGGACCACAGATCGATATCTAAAATCATAACTGTATTTCTAATCGAAAAGCAATGTTAGAAATAATGACTTTAACTCAAGTTAATCTCATTAATTAGCATTGAAGACATCTCAAGCAAGCGGACATTACAGATATTGTTATGTACACAACACTTGTAACAAATAGGTTAATGACACCTGTCAATCAGTTAAAAGTATAACATCGTTTAATTAGCATTAATCATGACAGCATTTAATTTACTCTCAATTAGGTCTTCTTTTCTGTTATTTGTATTTGTTTTTACAACCAGACAAGACACAATTTTTAATCTCTTTTAACAATAATAAACCAAACACCAAACAATTCTGATTGATTTTATCTCTTTGTTTACAATACATGTAAAGTTGTTCACTTTCTATATCCCTTATGAAAATATTTATATAGGCCATAGGGAAATTGTGAATTCAAAACAGCGTGAATTAAGATTGTGTTCACAAAACGCAAAATAAAGACGGTGCGAAAAATCTTTAGTTCACATATAAACTCTAAATAAAACCCATTATAAACTTTGATTGATTTTCATATGATGAAGACATCATCTTTCAATTAGTGTAATTGAGGTCTGGAGTTAGCATGTGAGTAACTGGTATTCATTGTTAGTAGTCCTTTGTTAATCCAGGTATCATTGTTATTTTGGGGCCAGCTGAGGACCACCTCCCAGTGTTGGATTTTCTCTCTCCATTGCAGACCCATTGGTGGCCTTTTGGCTGTTATCTGCGTTTTGGTCGGGTTGCTGTCTCTATGCATATTCCCCATTTCCAATCTCAATTTTATTTATGAGTCAAAAGCCCTTTTTTCAGTTTACCTTCATCAGGAAAGCTCAAATCAAAACATTTGAAAGCCTCAGCTAATGGATACATAAATATGCTTCAACACATGGAGCTATATAAATTTAAAACAAAAAATACAATTAAACCATTTAATTTTCTAATTAAATAATAACAAGTTAAAATGAACTGTACTAACATAATATCAAATGATATGCATAAAATAAGGATACTAATTAAAAATATCATATACATGTATCTGCTGCAAAAGTAAACCTAATAATACTTGAGTAAGTCAAATGGAATTTCTAGTATAATATACAGTATGTAATACTTCTGGCAAAATACCATAATGAATATGCTTGACATCATTTTAATTATTAAATAATTAAAGTCAAAAATAAAATTTAATTTCAGCTTCTTAAGCCAATTAACAACTTAAGCAAGAGCTTCTCTTTAAAATAAATTGGGTCTAATATCATAATAAAATAACAAATACAATCTATGAATACAATTTCTACATAAAATTGAGACTAAGATCTCAAATTTCGAGTTTAAATCTGATATATCGTCTTCTTAAATACTTTTATAACATGAATAAAAATGCCAGTTTTAAATAATGAAAAGCAGACCAAATTACATTTATGAATGAAAATAAATTTAAATTTCAGAAATTATATAAAATCAAACTAACTTACACTAAAAAAGACATGGCTATTTCCCCCCAATATCTAACATGATCATTAAAGAATCTTAAAAAAAATAATTCTGTTTTTATGTCCACTGATTTTTATGGACCATATACAAACTGATTTTTGTAAGAAATTTATTAGCTGTCAATTATCTCTTTATGTACCACTTTTGAAACAAATATTTCATACAGAAATACAACGTCAATGATTGTTCTGCAACAGATAAAAGGTACAGTAACATGTCATAATACTGAAGGCGGACATTTTCTTTTAGATACTGAAGTCTGGGGTTGACGTCATAAAACTTTGCTCATTGCTTGGAGCTCAAAAATCATGCTCATTGCTTGGAGCACAAAAATCATGCTCAATACATGAAATCAAACATATGACTGCAAGGCCTGGATTGAACTAAAGCCATGTAATGGTCTTTATTACAGATATTTATAATTTAAGTACCAGTGCTGTAAATTTTCTGAATTTACAGAAATCAAATTTTAATAAGAGTTATCAATGTAGTTTTTATAATATTGTGAATTTTTCATACAACTTTAACTTAATTAGATTACATTTTATGATATTTCAATAGTTGCTGACAAATACACTTTTTTCTTAAAAAAAGAAGAGAAAACAAGTTTGACTGCATTATGGTTTTACAAGCTTTGCATGGTAATATTGTGCCATTTTCTTCAACAAGTGCATGCTGTTTACAAGACAAAAGGTCAATATAAAAATACATTTTAAAATTAAAAATTCCAAGTCATTTTGTTTAAAGCTTGAAATTGTAAAGACATTTTTGTAAATTGGATATAACCAAATTCAATCCTGTAGCAATAAACAGGTTGAGTAATATATAATGTACATGTACATGTATATGAAACACAGAAATGCTGTCTTTTAATAATTAACATACATTTTCACTTGTTAATCAAGCTCAGACACCTATCATAAGCCTTTATAAAATTGAGACAGGGAAGTGTGGACTGATTTAAAAAATAATAATAAAGTAAATAAAGTACTGAATTATGAGTAAAATGAACTTATGTTCCAATTGCAGAATCAAGAAACATAAAATGGAAATGCATTGACTGTGAACTTTTCATCTGTGCCACAGTAAAATCAGTTTTACAACGTATATATATATTCTTTTTCATTATTTTCCAGCACTTTAAGACTTTAAAATGCAAAAGCTGCAAGTTGTTTTTCTATTTAAGACTACACCCATCTAAATAAAAAAAATATGATTTTTTAATCTTATTTTTTCCTTTGAATTCACATATCTTAGTTTCAATTTAAGTTCCATACGACTCTGATATTTGGCTTGATATTTGGTCAGAACCTTAAATAAAAGACCATTAAAAAAACGAAAGAAATGCAAACTTATCAAGTGATGTTAGTGTATTAATAAAATGCATTCACTGCAGTTGTACAGACTAGCAAACAACACCACAGGACATGTTAAAATCTAAAATTTCTAATTGCTCGAACTCAAAACCAATAAAATGGAAGTGTATTGACTGTGATTATTTATTGTACACTAACTAAACAGAAAACTGGGGGAAAATACACTATAAAATGGAAGTGTGAAGACTGTGAAACTTTATCGTGAACTAAATCAAGAAACAAAAAAAATCCCCAAAAATATGGAAAAATGCTTAAATAATTTTTTCATATTTGTAATAAACTAGAAAAACACAAAATATAAAATGAGAGTGAAATAATAGTGAAATTCTTATGTTTACTTACTGTACATTATTATCATATATATATTTTTTTTACACAGAACAAATTAAATGGAAATGTTTAGACTGTGAACTTTTATTGTGCCATATCTAGTAAAACACAAAAGATAAAATGGAAGTGTGAGGATTGCCATATTCTCATGTGAACTCACTGTACTGACAAAGAAAAGGAAAAATTATTTCTAACATAGAAAAAATTAATTTTGGTAATGTCTTAATTATGAACTTTGATTGTGTCTTAACTTGTAAAACGAAAAAAAAAAAATGAAAAATGGAAATGCAAAGAATGTGAAATTTTCATGTGTACTAATTGTACAGACAAAGAGAAATCATTTCTTATGCAGAAAAATAAAATGGAAATGCTTTAACTGTGACGTTTTTTTGTGCAATAAACAAGAAAAACACAAAAGATAAAATGGGAGTGTGAAGATTGCGCAATTCCCATGTGTACTAAATGTACAGACACAGAAAAAAATGGAAATGTTTAAGTTTTGCTGTGTAAATGCTGACTTAACAGACAGACTGTAACATGGAAATGTATGGACTGTAGTATTCTAATGTGTACCATCTGCAGAAAAATAGAGAAAACATTCCATATTTCCTCCTAATTATTAAGCTTTTCAAATTCAAATACCAGGACTTCCACACAGAAATTGAATCTCAAAAACTAATATATGTATGATAATACAGTAGCAGTTTCATTAGAGTTCTTTGCAAAAATCTGAAGACTATAAAGAAAGTTAAAACTAGTTTTTTTGCATGGACATTAAACTCTTTTTGTGCTTTAAATGATTATTATAAAAAAAAATATGTATAAATGTATTGAGTTATTTTTTTTAATTTGTTTAAAATAAAACTTCCAAGACAGAATACAATCAATTGGAAATGTTTACAATGTGACTTATTGATGTGTGACAACTTAAGAAAAAGTGCCAGTGTTATCCATGGGCATGGCAGATTAGAGCTTAAAAGAAAGAATACAATTCACTGGAAATGTATCACATGTGACTCCCTTTTGTGTGACAACTTTAAGAACAAGCGTTAGGGATCTGGCAGATAAAACATGAAACAATTTGTTAGTTTTTGTATAATCTGTGTATTTTTTACAATTGCCAAAGACAGACAACAATCCACTGGAAATGTAGCACATGTGACTCACTTATGTGTGACAACTGTAAGAACAAGCGCCAGTGTCATTTGTGGGCATGGCAGATGAAAACTGAGCCATTTTTGTTTAAAGAATCTGTGTATAAACTTCAAAGACAGAATACAATGGAAATGTAGTACATGTGACTCACTTATGTGTGAACAAGCACCAGGGACCTGGCAGATAAAACTTGATACAAAATGTTTGTAAATGTACAATCTATGTTTTCAAAATGTGTACAATTGCCAAAGACAGAAAACAATCTACTGGAAATGTAGCACATGTGACTCACTTATGTGTGACAACTTTAGGATAGTGCCAGTGTCATCCATGGACATGGCAGATAAAAACTGAGACATTTTTGTTTAAATAATCTGTGTATAAACTTCAAAGGCAGAATACAATGGAAATGTAGTACATGTGAATCACTAATGTGTGACAACCAGCAAGAAAAAGTGTCTGTGTCATCCATGGAAATGGCAGATAAAAAACTGAGACATTTTTTTAAATTACAATCTGTGTATAAACTTTTGAAAACAGAATACAATGGAAATGTAGCACATGTGAATCACTTTTGTAAGACAACTTTAAGAACAAGCGCCAGGGATCTGACAGATAAAACATGCGACACTTCGTTTGTTAAGAAACAATCTGTGTATAACAGTATGTACAATTGCCAAAGAAAGAAAACCATCCACTGAAAATGTGTCCAATGTGAATTATTAATGTGTGACATCTGTAAAAACAAGTGCCAGTGTCAAGGCAGATAAACAAATAGAAAATCTGTTTTTACTGTTAATTTGTGTACAAACTTCAAAGACAAAAAAAATCTTATTGAATGTTGTTAAAAAATAAATTCAATGCTTTTTAAAATCACAGACTTTAAAGATGTTTTGTTAACTATTTATTTTTAGAATACACTGATGCTTCTTTCCGAAACCCTCAGATGGAGGAAGTCAAGGAGGGTTTGTGAATATGGTACTTAGAGAAAATGGGAAAATCAACCCAGTTACCTGGCAATTGAAGAAAATTAGAAGAGTCGTAAAAAGTACATTAGCTAGAGAAACATTGGCTTTAGCAGATGGTATTGATTGTGCAAGACCAATAGCTATTTTTGTATAATGAGCTTATTCTTAAGAAATGTACTTCAGAAGGAGGTATTCCGTTTCAATGTGTGATTGACAAAAAGGACATTTTTGAGGCCATTCATTCAAAGAAAAATGTATCTGAAAAGAGGCAGAGACTGGAAATTAGTTGCATCAAGGACATGGTCGAAAAAAGGAGAGCTAACATGTTTATTGGATTGAAATAAAGGGATGAATTGCTAATGTGGTGCCAATGCACAGAACCTTTCACATTGTTTTGAGACTGGACTTGTTAATACTAACAAAAAATTTTATTTAGAATATATTTTTGGCTTTTTTTTTTACAAAGGATCACAAAATCATCAGTTTAAAAGATGTAGGCATGCAGATTGAAGAATGAAATTTTTACTGACATCAAGTGTGCTGAACACTCTCAGCAGGCTTGTGTCTTGTTTTGTAGGACATCATGTGGAAATGAAGCTGTACAGACTTTCAGATGTACATACCTTCAAAAGATGTTCATAAAGCCGTAAATACACATGAAACATGTATAGGTACCTTGAATCTCCTGAAGAGAAAACTAATCTCTATTTTGAACAGAAAATTAAATTTAACATCTGTGAATTAAAAACATACCTGACAACTTTTCAAAATGCCCATGGGGGTTTTACATGTAAGATGGCTGCCATAGTCCTAAAAAAAACCTTCAAGGGGGCCTTCAAATACATTTAAATGTTGTTGTTTTGCCTTCTTCATACTTTTATTAGCCTAATGTCATTGTAAAATTAATTGTTTTGTTAAAAAATTGTTGACAAAATTGCTCTTTCAAAATTTCAATTTGGGAGCCTCCATGGTGGAAATCCCCCGTAAATAGTGACAGTTGGCAGGAATGTAAAAAATGTCTATAATCAAACAAACTTTGAAAGAGGATTTATCTGAGCCAAAATACAACAACAATTATTACTTCCTATGAACGTTGTTGTTATTCTATATCTGACAGGTGTCTGAGCTTGCAGTCTGTTCATTTAAAAAAAAATCCTGATATAATAAGTCTGCAAGCAGAAACAACATATTATTATTAATTCAAAGTTGAATCTGTTACATCTTGTATATTCTATAACTGACAAAGTTACAATATTTAGAAATAAATGATCACAAAAACAAATTTGATCAAAATTAAGTCCATAAAAAAATAATACAGATTTAATATAAACACATTGTGTGCAACTAAACAAAATTTAGCCCACAAATAAATATATAGATTATTTTGTTTTATTTAATAATAGCAATCTTTGTTATATAGTACATACCTGATTTCAAATAACATTTATGTTTACAAACCGACAAACTGTGTGAACACTTAAACAGACCTTCAATAATTCTTTGGTCAGTTCCAATTGAACAAAGCAATTAGATCAAATCTGACTACAGTCAAAAGCAGCCTTTTAAAAAAACTAAAGTATATGTTTTAAAAATATCCAAAGAAACTAGGCTAATAATTTGTTATGCCAGATACATTTTCGCCTGCATAAAACTCATCAGTAGAGCTTGAATAAAATAAGTTGAGGGGAAAGGAATAAGTTAACCCATGTACATGTATAACTTTGGATGTAAAGGAAAACACTATGAATTGCAAGAAAATGGATATCCATTCATTAGTATTGCAGTAAACATATAAGAAATTTTGAAATGTTGTAAGTACATAAGATCTTAATTCTTGAAACAATTTGTAAAATATTCTTAATCTAATGATTTTATGAAAAGCATACATAATATAATCATTTATCACAAAGTTGTCTTGAAGTATGAATTCTTTGTTTTTAATACAAGATATTATTTGGACTGATTATTGGGAAAATATGTTACTTTTCCCCTCATTTTTGTTATTTGAGCAGTATATCAAAGGTTTCAATAATTAAACATGCACTGGTTAAATGTAAGAAACGTAAAACATTTGCAATTTATTTTTTTCATAATAAAATTTCAGTAAAATTGAAAAGTTATGATTAAAATTTAATTTTAGTTCCACATTTGTAAAGTTTTCTTTTTTTTTTAAATGCACCACAGAATGAACACTGGTGGAAAGAAATGTATGCCCGTTTTTTTTTAAATAATAAAACTCAATTCAGATTATTGACATCCAAATGAAGTTGCATAAAAAAACAAATCAATTTACTGAGGTAAATATCTTATTTAATACCATACACAATAATATGCCCAAGATTCAATTAAGATTAACTATAGTTATAATACAAATTAAATATAGAAACAAATATATACTCCAACAAAATTATTTCTAAAACAATAAACAAACTACTATAACAATCTGAGCTAAAATATATATCACATGTAATACACGATATGGAATGAAAAATATATCTATTTATACGAGATCTAGGAGTATAATATATAACATGGCACTTTTTATTTTACAATATAGCTTGGATCCAGGATTTAAAAAAAGATGTCCTAGCAATCTAATGTTTGGAGTTAAAATTGTAAAAATTCAATGCATTTATCTTATATGAATTTTCTAAATCCACCTCTGCAGTATATTGGTACTTCAATTTAAAAGTCAGACCCTGATACATTAGACATATGAACTCAGAATCGTCAAATGTTGCAAAGGCTAGTTACAATTTTTTTTTCTTTACCTCAGCAAAATTTGAATTTAAAAAGTGAATATTCTCTTCGTCTTGATATTTTACAGCATAATGGTCCGAGACCACAATTATTTCGTAGTGCATTTCTTTTAGAACATAAATGAAAATTAAAAAAATCCCACCTGCGCTTTCTCAATGAAATTTTAAGTGTGTTGTACTACTTTTGGGACAAATTATATCAAAATTATAGAAAACTTCATCGGCTCTAACTCAAAATATGGACAATTTTGTGTTTAGGGTGTCTTGAAATCTTTTGACAGCTTCCGAAGTGCTAATTTTTAACCTTTTTCAGCTGGACCAAATCACTACTTTCCTGTAAAATTCTGGACCCAAATTATTTTACAGTGTAATTTCACCCCCCCCCCCCCCTCCCCCCTACTTACAATTTGAGGCATTAAACATAAAGAAATAAATTTGGAAGGGGTAAAAAAATTAATTGCAAGTAACCCACTGTCAACACTAGGGATGACAATTGTGGTCTCGGACCTAATAACACATATAAATTTTGTGCATTCAAAGCATTTTTTCTGGATTTTTATAAACCTTCATCAGGAAAACTTAAACCTAACATTTTATTTTAGGGATTGTATAAAAACATCAAGAGCTATTACCAAAAGGTGCTGAATAAGAATATTCAATTTCTTCTACAACCAATTTTGACTAGGATGTTGGAACATAAGTTTCTGAAGAATTTATGAATCTTAGTTCAATAAATTAGTGATTTGCTCATAAAAGGCACTCGGAACTATAGTTCTTTTCGTTAAAAAATTAAAAACTGTCTCATGGATTAACCAATTTTGTATAAGCATAAAATAGCAAGAGCAGACATCTCATCTTCTATTTTATTTAATATTTTATAAAAATTCTAAAATTTTCAAGTCTGGGTTCACATAATTGTGTGTCACCAAAATTATATATATATATACAAATGAGAGACTTTTACATTTAAAAAATTTAATAACACATACTTTCAAAAAATAAAATTTTGAAAAAATATTTTGAAAAATAAATCTGCTTGTTAGTATTTTACTCAATTAAAAAGATGTGCCTTAGAATCATTCAGAATTGAAGCACTCATTTAAACAATCTGCTGTTGTGCATATAATCTCTTCATTCCCTTTATTTTAGGATATAAAACTGGTTGCAGTTCATTTATCAGAAATAAAACACTCACTGTATACACACACACCACATAAATTATCTGAATTAAATTTCAGGTCATCGAAATCGAAATATGACTTGGAAATATAATGTCAACTTTACAAAATCCCTGTTACTACTTTAACATATAATTGGCCATACTGTTAGATATATTTTAATCATGACAATAATATTAATTTAGAAAGACATTTTCTATGTAAATTTGTTGACTATTGAGAGAACAAAGAAGTTAAGAACCTGTTGCTCAGTAATTGTCGTTTGTTGATGTGGTTCATAAGTGTTTCTTGTTTTATTTTATAGATCAGACTGTTTGTTTTCCTGTTTGGATTGTTATACAATGAAAGCCATATTTGAGATCAGTGTATAACAAAAAATAGACAATGACTTATAAAAATAACATAGCCTATAGATGAGATCTGATTACATTGACATGAAAAACAATTCTAAAATTTAAAACCTGTTTAATTGAAAAAACAACCTTATCAATAACTTACCAAAGCTTAGCAAATATCAACAGTATAAAACTTTAAAATGTGAACACCATTATAAAATGCCAAAAATAAATGTAAAATATAAGCAAAATTTAACATAAATTCAACCCATGTATGGCATATTAAGCAAAATATCCACTATTGATATGTCAAAAATAATTCAAAGCAATCGCACAATTATTAACCCTTTAGTAGGGCTATTCCATTAAAATATATATGGAAGGGAAGTTTAATTATTGATTGTGTTCATGTGTCTTTTTTTCGGTATGCATCTATTACCATTATGCAAAAAACTGGTTCTTGGTTGTAGAGATATTTTGAAAGTTCTTCCCTACCCTCCCACGTACATTGTAATGGAACAGCCCTTAACAATATATATGGCATAGTCCAGAGTTTTGCTATCAGAAGAGTACACAAAATTGTTGAATAAAAATATAATAATTTTGGTAATAATGCCACTAGGTACTTAAGATTTTGGAACAAACATGAAATCCTGTCAATCTTTTAGGAAATATTGTGGACAAACAATGGACTAATATCCATCATTATACATTCTTGTCTCACTTATAAGTGGATCAAAGTTTAAAACTTTACAAAAAATCTTCACAAATGATTAACAAGCTAAGGGAGGTAATACATTAGAAAAACATAAATATACCCAGTTAATACATATAAAACAAATTTACCCAATAAATACATATAAAACAAAAATAAACTATAAATCTATAATATCAACATTTACGGACCATCTTGTCATCAAGGCTCTTTAAGATACAAAAAAAATATTCACATAATCAACAAGTAGTTTCAGTGGTAAGGTAATCAATATAAACCAAACTGGTGTCTATCTTTTTTTTATTTGTAAACATACATAACACAAAATATGATTCTGTTAAAATCCACTTGTTTTGTGAAATTTTTAAATGAATGCTGGTGATTCAACTTTTGAGCACAATTATTCTACTTAGAATCAGAAATCATCTAAACAAAATACTTGAGTTGGTGTATCAAGCACAAATTTTGTACTCTTTGAGTTTATTCACTTTGAAATATTTCCTGGTTTTCATAGATAGAATTTCTAAAAGGTCAAAAGGTAGAGTTATCACTTTAAATCACCAGAAATCACCTTGTTTCACTGTGATTTACTCGACTCAAGGGTTATTTTCAACAAAATCACATTTGTACTGTCATGACTGCCTTTAAATTTGAAAAATCAAAAGTTGACTTCATTGTTTTTTCTTTTTGAGGTATTTCAAAAATAGATAAATTCTTCCCAATGCTGCCTCTTTTCTATAAAGGAAGTCATTTTTGAATAAACACTTTAGATTAAAAAATGAATAACAATTAATACTGTAGTATCTTTCAATGTATTAATATTTTTTGTCTCTTATAATTAAAACTTTATAAAATTTAAAGGCATGTATATTTGGTATATTCTAGTTTTAAAATTAAAATTAGGTTCTGTTAGCTTCAAAGGAAAATAGAAAAATAGAAAATAGAAAAATTTATGAACAAATTTTTCAATTCATTTTATGTAAATTTAAATACCTTGAAATAGGATTAGAAATGAAAAGTAATAACTATTTTCATAGTTTCCTCTCTATAAAACAATAATTAAGTACCATAAAATAAAATACCATGATACCCTGTTAAAAAATAAAATAAGTCTGAACATTTCTAAAATTTTGATAAAACATATTTCACCACCTTCCTTATTGGAATAAGTTTAGACAACCTTCTGATCAGGGTTCAAGGTCTTCTATTTTCATTTTCCTTTTCAGTATATTTCCCCTGCTGTCCTCAATCAATACAACAATAGTAATGGCACTAGATGGCATGTTATCAATACGGGACAGTTTTAAAGTGAAAGTCATTGGAGGTGGATCGTGAATAAACTCCCAATGATGGAACACCACCCCTTCTGGATCCTTTCTCAGCTCCACTAGGCGAAGACCACATGGTGCTTTAATTTTACTCCTGCAAGAAAGAGAGAGATATTAAAACATTTATTTTTCACTAAGGAACAGAATATTCAATGTAATAAGGGCTTCATTATGTGATATTTTCCAGATGAAGAAATTTTGTAGTTTTAAACTAAATTTCAAATCATCCATGTGAAATGTGACAAATAAATATCGAATCAAAACAGGATCACAAGAAATACATACATAAATGTTATCTTACAGTCTTTAAGAAAACAGTGGACATTTAAATAAATTATCTCAGTGTAAACTTTTAACAATTATATAATATCCTTGTCATGAGTTGGCTCATCTCCTTAGAATAGTTCCTATGCCATCTCTTAAAAGAACTCATAAATGTGAATATCATTATATGTTCAGGTATATCAAATCCAATCTTTTATGGTAATATTCTTTACAAAGCACAAATATTTTGGCATTTACCTCAAAAGCTAACAAAACCTTCAAACAGACTTATTAAGAAGGGATTTACAATGTAGTTACGATACTGTTGTCAGATCATTAAAGATGGCATATTTTGGTTTTAATATTGATTCACTTATAGGGTCATTGCATCAGAATCCAACACATTTATTCTAAAACCAGTTGTTGGCATGATACGGGTAATGTTCTTCTCATATATTATATGATGGTATGATACTAAAGCCCTAAGGGGAGGGATTGTGCTTGATATTCATATGATGACGATATAGTCTTTCAATCAATTTAATTAAAGTCTTGAGCTGGCAAGTCAGTAACTGCTAGTAGTCCTTTGTTAATTTATGTATCATTGTCATTTTGTTTAGTTTCTTTTGTTACCTATTCTGGCATCCGACTGGGAATTCTATAAAACTGAGTTTCACTGCATGTATTGCTGTGTGTATGTTTTTTCTACATTGGCTAGAGGTATAGGGGAGGGTTGACATCTCAAAAAACATCTTTAACCATTGTCTTATTTTTGCCGCTGTCCCAAGTCAGAAGCCTCCAGCCTTTGTTAGTCTTGTATGATTTTTAACTTTAGTTTCTTTTATATATTTTGTAGTTTAGTATGACGTCCTTTATCAGTGAACTAGTACACATTTTTGTTAAGGGGCCAGTTGAAGCACGCTTCCAGGATTTTTTCGCTCTATTGAAGACCCATTGGTGGCCAGGTTGTTGTCTCTTTGACATATTCCCCAATTTTGTTCTCAATTTTAAACTTACCCTGAGACAGATGGTAAATATTTCTGATTGCATTGACTGGTCTGATTAAACCATCTGTAAAACAAAATTGATACATTTTCAATGAACAGGTACATCATATTTGTTTTTAGTTCATTGTTTTGTACATAAATCAGGAGGTTAACTTCTCCTTCATTGTGGAATTATTTTACACATTTCAAGGTTTTTTTTCATAGCTGACTATGGGATATGGGTTTTGCTCATTGTTAAAGACTGTAAGGTGACCTATAGTTGTTAACTGCTACATAGTGAACCAGTATTTCATTTGGTCTCCACAACTGTGGAGAGTTGTCTCATTGCAATCATACCACATCTTCAAATTTTTATGTATATATGTATGCAAGAACACTTTTGCTTTTATTTTTCATTGAAAAAAAGGTTCAAAATACGTGCAGGTCTCACTATAACGATTTTTTGCACTGCACAACTCATCACTGAGGAAAAAATCTATTTTTATTGATATCCCATTACTGTGGATTTATTCATTTTTGTGGACACTAATTTTCGTGGATTGAGTCAAACTTTCATGCTCGTTGATATTTAATTTCCTGGCTTTGCCAAAGTCTGCATTTAAGAGCCTATAGGAAATTTGTCATTCCTTGAACATTTTATTTCGTTGTTCGACTATAAACACAAATTTCCACGAAAATTTTAATCCAACAAAATAATAATAAATTCACAGTAAGTGGCTTGCCAAAGTCTGTATACAAGCCTATAAAATATTTAGACTGTAAATGAATATTTTAATTCATTGTTTACCAATGAAATCCATAAAAAAGTATACCCAACAAATGACAAAGAAATTAAGGGGGTAGACCTTAGTTCATGGAGATAACTCTTTAAATCAGTTATGCGTTTGTAAAAGTCAAGTTTCGTCAATGAATTTTAAGCATTTACCTGAAACAGATTGGAAATAATCTATGTATCCAAGAAGTTTAGAACATATTTATGAAAATGGCTGACACAAATGTACTGATGATTTTAGGAGTTATTTCCCTTAACCTAGGTCTACCTCCTTAAAGTAACATACTTATGGTAATGTAAAAGTACAGCAGACGACCTATACCAATGAGCTCCACCATCTTGGTACATAATATCTGGAATTCTGATTGGTTCTTCTGGAGAGTTAGGTAACATAGCTGGCACTGTTGTCATTGGAGACTGTGAAGTAGACCGTGAAGGCATACGAACAGGTGACTGAGGCCCTGAGGTAGAACTGGTGGAGGAGCAGGAACTGTTTCTTTCTAAAAATAGATTTGGTTACACGTACATCAATGTACACTACAATAATAGTTACTGTATATTCATTTATTTTTGTGGGTACTAATTTTCACGGATAACAATAAAATTAGATTTTCATGAATACTTGATTTCATGGGTTAATTGCCGAAGTCTAAAAAATCATTTGTTAACCACTTAAATTTGTGGTTGAAACATAATGCTCGAAATCCAAGAAAATATTTATATCCCATGAATGATAATGACTTGACAGTACATTGTGTGTTGTTTTGTAACAGTAAATAGTACTGTGGCATCATTTATTTTGTGAATGAAGGTAAAATCATGTTTTTGTGGATAGTTGATTACATGGTTTTGCAATAATCTGCATACCAGCTGTTATATGATTTGTACTTTGTTGAACATATACATTCATGATTTTCCAATACCATACACGTAGCCAGGGGGTTTCGGGGGGTTCAGACGAACTCCCCCTGTCTGAACCCCCCCCCCCCTTGAAATCAAATAAGCACTGTTAAAGTCAACGTTTTGTTCAAATTGTGACTGTTAAAGTTACGGGCCTGAATACCCATGTGATTCATGGAAAATGATACCCAATGAATTATAATAAATTCACAGTAGTAATAAAAACACTCTTTTAACATACCTTGTCTACAAGTTTTGTTTAGTAGCTTCCCTTCCTGGCTAAGAAGAAGTTCCGTCACAACTTCAAATCCATCTTCATGACGTAACATCTGATGTTTCTCTGTTCCATCATAATTCTTAATGCTAATGGTCATTGATGAAGGTGATTTTTTGGACTTAAACCCTGTCTCTAGTTTGACAACTAAAGGTTGAGGTGATACACTATTGCTGCCGATGGAGGAAGGCTGAAAAAATATATCATGGTTGTCAGAACTACAACTAGAGGCTCTCAAGAGCCTGTGTCGCTCAACTTGGTAAAATTACACAGATAAATTCATGACAAAATTGTGTTTTGGTGATCATGATGTGTTTGTAGATCTTACTTTACTGGACATTCTTCTTGCTACAGTTATCTCTATCAATAATGAACTTGGCCCAGGAATTACAGTGGAAAATATATTCTAAAAATTTACAAAAATTTACAAAAATTTATGAAAATTGTTAAAAAATGACTATAAGGGCAATAACTCCTTAAGGGGTAAACTGACAATTTTGGTCATGTTGACTTATTTGTAGATCTTACTTTGATGAAAATAATTGCTGTTTACAATTTATCTCTATCTATAATAATATTCAAGATGATAAGCAAAAACTGCAAAATTTCCTTAAAATTACTAATTCAGGGGCAGCAACCCAACAACCAGTTGTCCGATTTGTCTGAAAATTTCAGGGCAGATAGATCTTGACCTAATAGATTATTTTACCCCCATATCAGATTTGCTCTAAATGCTTTGGTTTTAGAGTAATAAGCCAAAATCTACATTTTACCCCTATGTTCTATTTTTAGCCATGGCGGCCATCTTGGTTGGTTGGCCGGGTCACGGGACACATTTTACTAACTAGATACCCCAATGATGATTGTGGCCAAGTTTTGTTTAATTTGGCCCAGTAGTTTCAAAGGAGAAGATTTTTGTAAAAGTTAACAACGACGAACGACGACAGACGCCGGACGCAAAGTGATGGGAATAGTTCACTTAGCCCTTTGGGCCAGGTGAGCTAAAAATGTGACTTTATATTGATTACAGTATACAAAACAGAGACACCATTATTTCAATCATTTTTTGGTAACAGAAATTTACTTGCTTCCAACCCATCTCTCAGTAAAAATATCATGTGATGTCTGAGACCTTCATACATTGTTGCTGCTGTTGATAGTACAATATTTCAATTATGACCCTTTAATGAATGTTAGAATGTGATTGTTCTCCAGTTTTCTACTTGTTTTTCAGACAGGATTGAACACTGTCTTTATCTTAAACGTATAAACTTCTCCAGAGGCGGATTTAGGCCAGGCCCCCCTTTTTGGGAAAAAAATTTGGTTGCTTATATAGGGAATCACTGAAGCGTGACTGGAGCGGGCCCCCTCTTAGGTCAGTCAGTGGGCCCCCACTTATGAAAATTCCTGGATCCGCCACTGTTCTCCATTATAACCAAAGGGCTGAATAAATATCTTATCTTAATAATAAGATGTTCCATTTTTTTTGGTAATGTGTTTATTGGCAAATTACTTTATCTTTGACAATTTTATCATGATAATATGAACACTGTTTTTTTTTCCACATCAGTTGAAAATGTATTTAACTTGCAACAAATCACATCTCCCTTTTTATTCATTAAAACGTACCAGTGAAAAATTGTTTTTAACTCCATCAATGTCCATTAGAAAAATATTTAAATACTTTTTTCAGTTTTATTAGCGAAACCATTTTTTTTCTGTGAATACCTAGATTGCCTAATTCTTGTACTTAAATGACATCTTTAAGATCTTATAATTTTTAGCCTCACCTTTCTTATTGGGCTATTAAATAAAATTTGCAAGGTGCATTAGATGGACTGACACTGGATTGCCTCCCCTTATCTTCATGGGAAGTCTGCATTTAACTATCTTCACTGGAGCTTCCTAAGCTGATGTGTTTTGATTTTTTATGTTCAGGATGGTAGCCACATATTGTTACCTACTTTTCATCTTTTTATGAACCCTTTTATCTCATATAAATTTCACTCTTACCTTTCTTATAGGACTATTAAAATAAAGTTTGCAAGGTGTATTAGATGGACTGACACTGGATTGCCTCCCCTTATCTTCATGGGAGGTCTGCATTAAACTATCTTCACTGGAGCTTCCTGAGCTTATGTGTTTTGATTTTTTATGTTCAGGATGGTAGCCACATATAGATTTGCCATTTTCTTCGTTTGTGGTTGTTTTTGGAAGACTTTCTCTGCTGCTGCTTGGTTCTCGGCTCCTTTCTGAACTTTCCCTGCTGACCTTTGACCTCTGAACTGTGAACACTCTGTGGATGTCATCAAACCCTCTAGCCATGATACCTGTAGGAGTGTGGGCCAGGTCAAAGGTGTGGCCCAATTCATGTAGTGAAGCACCAAGTCCTGTGGCATAGTTACCCCAGTAAGTTTCTCTGGAAGCGAACAAAAAGAAATTGTCATATATTTTCTTTGTAAGACGTGTATTTTCCTATTTTTGTTTTATCAAAAGTAGTTATTTTGTAGTTAAATATTTTAACTTCAGTTTTATTTCTATTTTATTGTAATGTTTCCTAATTTAAATAATGGAAGTTGGAAGTTTCAATTCTTTTCAGAAGTTGGTTTTTAGACAAATTTTGCTATTCTGATCAGCATGATCAGGCCCTATAACTTTTTTATGCTTTTTTCTAATTTCTGGTCTGCAGCATACCTGATGAAAGTAATTCTAGAAACAAAATGTTGTGAATGCTAAAACTGGTATACTTCATACTAGTTCAGCATAACAAGTGATTACATATTGCTTCAATGTGATGACACTATTACAGCTGATTTCATAATGCTTGCAAAGTAAAACTTTGGTTAGCTTGCTTGCTTTGTTTGTATAATTGTTTATACAAGCTTTGAAATAAAATTGACATCTTTAAACAATTTATATAGGCATAGATTAACCTGTATATATCATATTTGAATTTAATTGGGTTTGTTTTCTAATGATTGTACAATATACAAACAAAGCAAGCAAGCTAACCAAAGTTTTGTTCTACATGCATTAGGAAATTAGCTGTAAGTAAAATTGGTTTTCTTACAGCATGTGTTAAGGAGATTATTTCTATCAATTGATTGAGCTGCAGCTCTCCAGTGGCAAATATCTTATTTGTAATTAGCATCAAATATACAGTGATTATATATTGTTTGAATGTGATTCTACCAGAACTGAATTTCTTATTTGCTTGAATTTGATGCTGCAATATATCAGAAGTATATTTTTTATTTTCTTTTACATTATACTATGATGAGTCTATCAGAAATCAATTCTTATTTTCTGGAATTTGATGCCATCAGAAATCAATTCAAATTCAAATGATGAAAATAATTCAAATTTCAATTAAAAACATAGGCATGCATATATCTTTATAAAGGGACATATTATTGTAAAAGTAACACAACCCAAATTTGAACTTGATCTATGTTTTGTGGTAATATGCATTATAAATAAGTTTCAAAACATTTGGTTAAGCAAACTAAAGTAATTAAGAGAACAGAAACTTGTTTTGGAATGTACAGACATACAGAAAAGCCAAAAGAGTAATTATTAACTTCAGAGGGTCTGAATTTCACTGAAGAACCGTGAAATCCAAGACTTGATTACAGGCTTTTTAGAATGTTGTAAAACTTACCTGTCCTTTGTGTAAATACTACTGAATTGGCATAATTCCTGTTATGATAATTTGTTGACAATGTCATATGAAACGAATTGAGTTCCCTCCACCAAATAGCATTGACCATGACATAGAACTAACTAATGGTATTTTGTCACATACATGTAGCATTGACCATGACTAGACTTAAACTAATGGTATTTTGTAAAATTAAAGTCAAGTTTTATTGATGCCAAATACACAATGTATCTATTTGAATACAAAAAAATGTCAATAATGAAATAGCACAAAAAATCCAAAAGATGTCTAAATTCAAATAACTTTTTATATATCATATATATTGACATTTTGTCTTACCATGCTACTGACATTTTTTTAATTAATATCTATTTTAATTGCTTTCAAAAGTTTAATTGTTTTGCAATTCTTAAACAATGGCTTATAAAATAGAATTTTAATAAATATATAATTTAATGAGGTGAAAAAACAAAATGATTCTGTGAAAAGAAAGTCATTGGTATCAAAGCCCCAACTCCACATAAACAATGATAAATAAGTCAACATAAAAAAAATTATCATGCAAAATTATTATATATACATGATACTGTAAGTTATGAAATTATACAAAGGTTTTTATTAATGCAAATGATGTGTCTGGATGAGTATTGCAATATAAAGGACAGACGGAGGTAAAACAGTATACCCCCCCTTTTTTAAAGCGGGGGTATAATAAGATCTCACATCATGGGGTGATACATTTACTATGTACATGTAACTGTATACAGCCTTTACTGCAAATGCAATCATTTTAAATCTCGATTTTTGGTTGGTAAGTATCAAAATTGCAATAATGCTAGTAATCTTTTCTGAATTTCAATATATAGACACAACAAAAACTAGGTCAGATGAATTCTGCAAAAATTTGTTTGACAAAAATAAAGAAATTTTACAAAAATATATACATTGTAGGGGGAAAGAGGGGGTAAATTTGATGACAACAAGAAAGTGAAAAGAAGAATATAACCTATAGGCACTATCATCCATAAATTTTCTTCTGTCAATCTTTCTGTTATCTGTAAATCTTTGGCTAACTTCATCCACATTTCTGGCCCATGTGTGAAGACTTCCTGTCCCAAATAAAGCTAAGCCTCCGCCACCTGAATAAAAATTAAAAATAATTATAAGATCATAAGTCAGAGTACAAAAATCCATTGTTTGCAACAGAAAAATTTACTGGTAATTTACAATGTAACACTAATAATAAGTTTTCCTTTGAACATGTTGAATATCCCAATCTTTAGTTTGTCTGCCAAAACGTTTCCTGTATTAGATCATCCTCAAGGCTCGCCACAACAATCAACACAGTAAAAGCGTGCTAGTTAATTGCCCATGGATTTCAAATTTTGCTCCCAAGAAGCCTCATAGAGAAGTTTATGTTACCCTTGATCGTAAACCAATCAAGAATGTTTTCTTATAATTTCTGAACATTTGGTGACCCCAATATACATGTATGCATTTGACAAATACATATGTTACTTTATCTTGTAGATGACACCATGGCTAAAATGATCCCTTATTATAAAACATCTATTGCATATTTATATTTTGCAGCTGCATGTTATTGTTTATTCCTGTCAAGCAAATTTCATGGGATCATTCACATAACACACATTAATGACCTAGTTTATAAGTAGTTTCTTCAAATTCAAAATTCAGGATTATTTAAATGCATTGAGCTCTCTTCTATCTATATATATAGATATAAACATGATAAATGCTATCATTGACTGTCCCTTAAAACTGAATATCCATTTCCAAAAATTAAAATGAAGAAGTTTTCTTGCAAACACATACATTTTTGTACATCATTGTACATCTTCAAATTTTAAAATTCAGGATTATTTAAATGCATTGACCTTAATTTTCTATATATAGATATACACATAATATATGCTAGCATTAACTGTACCTTAAAACTGAATATCCTTTTCCAAATGTTAAAATAAAGAAGTTTTCTTGCAAACACATACAATTTGTACATGAGCACATGTTTAAGTGTATTCCTTGAAATTATGTTTGATTAAAACTTCCTGTTATTTTTGTGGGAAAAATATGGGGAAATCCCTTCTTACACAAATTCAAGTTATTCATATATAATTTGACCTGACAAACATCTTAATCACTTATTAATTCTAAGAATATTTTTTTTAATTAAATAAAATTTGACAATGAAATTTAAACATTGTTAAAGAGTACATGTATGAACCAGATATTTTATACATATTTATTAAAAAAAAAATTGGGGAGGGGGGGAGGGGGCGTATTTTTATCTCAAATATTTAGAACAAAGAGGGTAAATTTTTCTAAACACAATTTTGTTTGAAAAAAAGCTTCGTCAAAGAATCTTAAACATGTTTACTTTGATTTTCCAACTTAAGGTGGTACCTAACACTACAGGGAGATAACTCTGTAAAGTCAGCTAAAAGTTTTAATTACGTTGTGTTGTAAAGGGAATATTAAGCTTCACAGTGATCAATATTGGTGTTTGTCAAACTGCTATAACCAGTGTAATTTTTCTGATAAAATGGTTGGTTCAAAATTTTAGAAATTTTTATATTTTTGTTAAAGGGTCAAAGTAGATACTTTGTCAAAATTTTATGAAAATTAAACGAGCCAAATTAATTTTAGTGAAAGTGTTGGGTACCACCTTAAACAATGAAAACATAATTTTTTTCATCTTACCTAAAGCAGTATGGCCTTTTGTAGATTTCAATATTTCTCCGTGAGTTTTTGGCACATAGTTTTCTGGAGGGAAATATCTTGTGAATGACATAAAACAAAACCATTTACAATAGTCTTTTGATGCAGAATCAAATTCAATAAGTTCCTTGGCAAAGTATGACCACAGTTCGTCACCTGTCATACTATGAGCTTCATCGCGAGTTAGTTTACTTTGGAATATTTTACAACCCGGTTCATTGTCTTGGCCATGCTCAAGCTGGAATGTAGTTCTTTGGAATCCATGTTCTGACATTTTTTCAGCAGTAAATGACTGAATTAGCATGGCTGCAAGAGTTATCTTTTCTTGGGCACATTGCGGTGAACAATCTTCATCATCTGGCCCTTGAAAATAACCGTCGTCATCGGAACAAATGATGTAAACTGGACGTACATAATGTCTGAATAATGGAGGATGGAAAAACAAGGTCAAAGTCAAAAGTTCGCTTCCCCATTCTATACATATTAAGTTCTTTCCACACACAAGCTTTACCAAAGCTTTGAATCTCCCATCAACAATTGGCCATTCTATCTTATTTGTTTTCTTACAAGAAGAGTTCCACAGGGTGACATCACCTTGACAACATAATTCTAAATCACCAATGAATAAAGGCAAGTGATAACTAATTGTGTCACCATCATTGAAATTCAGAATTTTCATAATCGGAAGGTGCTGTCATTGAATATCATCTGAAGGAAAAAAAAAAAAAAAAAAAATAATATTAGACATGAAAAACCTTTTAATAATGTACAGTATAAATTTGTCACTTACATTTTTTGAAATAGATCTATATCTTATCAGTCATGTGTCAATGCTTATAAAACTTTCAAAAGATTATTGTTTGATTTTAATAAACATTGTGTTGAAAGGCGAAGAACTGTCTGATATAAATTTTATATGGTCATAAATTTTTACTCAGTTAACATGGTTAACGTTGTATTTGGTCTTCAGCTAATGCCAGTGGAGTGTAAATATCAGATAAAAGTTTTGAAGTTTTATTTTAATACATGTTACAAGTCCCATTTAAGGTCATACAATACAGTTACAGGGGAGGTAATGACGTTGCTAATGTAAATTGTTATTTTCGCGACGTCAAACTATGACTTCTCAGGAAAAGATGCAGATTTAGACTGATTTTTATCATTCAAACTTATTTAACATTGTTTAACTTGAAAACGAGTTCATGGACCCCTCTTTTTTTAAATGCCATTTGGTTTGATTACGCGAGAAGATTATGTGTGCCAATTTGCATGAAAGTGTAAATAGTGCAATTTTTTAAAATTTGATCCCGTATTCAGTTTAATGAAAATTTCCATATAGGCTATTTTTTGCCTTATTAAATCAAATATGTAATAAGAAATATACCTTCATGTGCTACTTTTTGAGTTAAATGAGGTCGAAATAAAACAAAAATAAACACAAATTGTTTTTTGTTAAATAATTTGTAATTTCTGTATTTTAAAAGTATCCTTAAAATTTATGCATTTTTTATTCAGAAATAACTCATATTTATCAAATGATCATGAATTGAGAAAAAAACATCATTTTTTGCTGTATATTTATCAAAATTAAAATAAATGCACTATTTACAGTTTTATAAAATTTGGCCCACATGATCTCCCTGCAAAAAGAAAAAAAAATGTCGTTTTAAAAAACAGGGGTCCATGCACTCGTTTTCAAATTAAATCAGTTTGAATGATAAAAATCAGTCGAAAAATGCATCTTTTCACGATATGTCACAGTTTGACGTCGCAAAATAACATTTTACATTAGCAACGTCATTACCTCCCCTGTAACTGTATCATATATGCCCTTAAATAACTGTCAAAAAAGGTGCAATTTCGGTACCCTCATGTTATAGGAGGGTTTGGATGGGGTTAAATGATTAAGAATAATGTCCTGAAAAAATGAAGATTAGAGAATAACGGGCAAAAAAAATGAAGATCAGAGAAATGCGTGGTCTAATTTTTTGAAGATTAGAGAAAAAAGGGGTGAAAATAGACATATTTACACTTGTATGCAAATTTGTCCGCCATTACATAACATCACACAGGTTCCCGTAAACTTTGACTTCATAATTCAAAATATTTGACGTCACAACTAAAAAGTGATTGTTGCTTGACATCAAAAGGTTATTCGGAGGTGATATAAGGTCATTCGGAGGCAAATACAGCTACAGTGGAGTCCCTGGTGTACGCACGGCCGGTGATACCGCGCATTAGCTGATTTCGTTATATCAACAACGTATGGCAAATAAAATTGTTCTTGTTATTGTTTTAGCATTCCTAAACTTGGGATAAAAAAGAATAAAGTTGATAAGTTCCAGATTGAAATAATAACTGCAATCCCGTGATTTACAATATTTGGCCAATGTCCATTAAAAAAAATACAGCATCAGATAAAATTTGTTTTACTAAAAGTCAAATTTTTATCAGTTTGAAATAATTTTTGCTCTGCATCATTGGCAGTGTGCTTGGTTTGAATTTAGCTACCTTTCGTAGCAGATAATCTTTCCTCTATTCAAAATAAGCTCATTTTGGAAGGCATGTGCGAAATCACCTGACATTGGAGGAACTCTCAGAACAGGGTTTCCCAAATTTTGGACACACATTACACAAAATCTTGAGGACGAAACCATACAAACTTATAATTTTATGAAATAAAAGTTTGTTATGAATGTATTCACACAATATTATGCAATGATTGGTTTTATCAATTGAATGAAGTGAAGTCAAAAGTCTTAGGTGCGCGGATACACCGGACTGCACTTAGTCTTTAGTCTTTAGAAGTGTCAACTTGACACTATAATCTCTATCTGTAATTTCGATCACTCTGGTAATTTTATGTCTCTATTGTATTAAACTCATTAGTACATTTGTATTTATTTACTGTAAATACCAAAAGTGTAAATACGTTTATTAAATGTTTACAGAATAACAGACCCCCCCCCCCCCCCCCCCCCCCCCCCATCCAGACCCTCTTATAGGCTTTACAATTTACCAATTGCACAAGTTTTTTTGTACTCATTATCATATAATAATTTTCCGTGTGTAAACACACCGATTTTTGTCTATTTGACATGATTTATGGGACAGATCATGCAGATTCACTGTAAATTCTGCTGTTCGTGTGGAGTTACCTGCTACGTGAATTATTCCCTTCGATGGCTTCCTGATTATGATGTTATTATGCATACTGAAAGAATGGTCTTGTGCCTTTTTACATTAATATCATACCTTCATTTACAATAAAAAAAATCTTGTAACTTTCAATTTCAACCTGATTTTGTATTTTAAAGTTGTCTCCCCTTGACTATCTGTAGTTTTATTATCTCCCCTTTCACGGGCATACTGTATTTCATGGAGTGGACTGTTGAAGTGGAGTACTGGAGTGGAGTGGTGGAATAAACTTTGGAGTACAATATTCGGAGTGAAATTTTGAAGCAAAATTTTATGTGAATAATGCACTGTAGTAAACTATACTGCAATGGAAATAATAATACAAAGATCACAGTCAATCTACATGCAGTGGAAATTTTAAATGATACTCAGCAAACTGTGTAGTGAACGACCTCAATGTAACATAACCAAGTCATTTACAAAGAAAAATAATTTTAAATTCCCTGTCATGATCTACTGATGCATAGCTAAGAGTTTGACATACTGTATGAATTACTTTCGAAGACAGCCTTGGGATTTCCAAGTTCAAAATGAAGAATAAATCCTTGAAGACTGAACCTCAGGCAAGAACCATCAACAACCACTAAACTACAGGCTATTGACTTGGGGAAAGCACAAAAAGAATGTGGAGGGATTAAACATGTTTGTGAGCGCTCAACCCTCCCCTAACCGGCTTGGACAGTGCACGTGACGTGGTGTAACAACACAACATAAGAACAAACTATTAAACTACGAAAACAATTAACTGTTTTTGCACTGTTTCTCTGAGCTGTTTCATTGATTTACAAATCGACACATAAAAAGGTTCACTTGAGCCACTCTTCTGTTTAAATCAAAAAGGTCTATAAATGTGTCAAAAAATCTTAAACGGTTTCCATTTTGTGAATTTTATTTGGATGAATTTTGGATTTATGATATTATTAGTAATTTAAAATTCTTGTTACCTAGCTATCAATTCAGTAATAGAACATATTTCAATAAGAGAAGAACTGCAATTATTACAGTGTTATGTCTGAGATGTGAGAAATTATACCAATAGTTATCAAAGATTATCAGGATTATAACTTAATACGCCAGACGTGCGTTTCGTCTACATAAGACTCATCAGTGACGCTCAGATCAAAATAGTTATTTATTTATAAGCCAAACAAGTATAAAGTTGAAGAGCATAGAACTAGACCCAATATTCCAAAAAAGTTGTGCCAAATACGGGGATAAGAAAATCCTTAGTTTTTTTTTCGAATAATTTAAAGTTTTGTCAACAGGAAATTTATTACAATGACCATATATAATCAATATTCATGTCAACACCGAAGTACTTACAACTGGGCTGGTTATACCCTCGGGGACGAAACATCCACCAGCAATGACATCGACCCTGAGTGGTGTAAACAGTTATCAAAGGTACCAGGATTATAATTTAATTAGCCAAGACTGTTTTAAAGTGGTTGCAGCAAAAGATCAAAAATCAGCATGGTGAGGTTCGGTGGTTCCTTGCATTTTTAAACCCAACTGTATGCATGAACGTCTCATTCGGCAAAAACAAATCTGTGTACCTACCATTACTTAATTCATGCCAAAAAATGCCTTCCAATAATCCATTATTTTTTTTGTAGATCAGCTCTCTTGCGATAAACTTTTTCAAGTTTAAGTGGACTAGGTCAGATTGTTTTTTTTTTTATTATGATTAAATCGTACATTTTAACTGTTGATGTACATGTAGTACCTAAAAGAAAACTATGATAAGATGTTTACACTGATTATTTGATTTTATAAAATTCCGTATGGACTGTGTCAATACAACTCGCGATCGTCCAATACAAATATGAAGATATGCATAATAGTTAAAACTTTGTGACATTTTATTCAGCTGATACACAAGTTAGGTTCCAAATATGCTATTGGATCAATTCAGATTGAGGGAGATATGGATGAAATATAATGATATATGAAAATGGGTACTCCTGTGACGTACAGGGCTTAAACTTACCTTACACATAGTCAGTAACAGCGGCAATGAAGGTTAAATGTGAGAAAAGAGGTTATAATATTAGACACCCTAATAATGACTATGGCTAATTTTTCTGATGGGACTTATATTTGCGCCAATACATTGAATCGACTTCAGATTAAAGTTAATTATCAAAATAATAACAGACATATAGGACAGACAAGACAAGACAAGACAAGACAAGACAAGACAAGACAAGACAAGACCAGACCAGACCAGACCAGACCAGACCAGACAGTTAAAAGCGTTCACAAGACAAAACAAAACAAGACAAGATAGACAGACAGACATTCGATAACACGGAAGTTAACAATGTTTATTTCATTTACTTCCACTTTGTCTATACAAACCCTCTTCTATGTCGGGATAGATTCGGTCGTGTTTAACCATAAGAAAGATGCAAATCGGAATAGAATCGGATTGAGAACGGGACAATCGGGACAAGTTCTGATGGAAACGGCTGAATTTGGACGCTTCATGAACAATATCTGATTGATGTCGCGACTAAATATTTTTTTTTTACAAATTTTAATATAAGTTTGAATTTCCAGCCACGATTTACAATTTCTTGATAAGACTTTTAACATTTTTTTTTATCGGGAATGCTCCTAACAAGGACGACAGCAAAAATCGTAAATGTGTAACCTCAGCTAAAAAATGTATAAGTATTAATTAAATCACGACAACAATCAGATACTTGCCATTCAGAGTCCCGATTCTTCCGAAAGTGATCCGACGGAGATCAGACAGTGACCAGACAGTGAACCGACACTGAAGGAAGATATCCGTCAGAAAAATATCGCCAAACATTCGGGATAATCATGAACTGTCGGAACGCGATTCTAGATTCTATCAAAGTCTGCTCTACCCCATTGCACACGGCCTTGTCTGGACTTAATCGTATTGTGTTCTGTAATTGTTGGGACTCTGACGTGGGTATCATTGTCGACATTCCTATTCCTATAAAATAACGGGACAATTTCGGAACGGTTTTGACAAAGACAGTTAGCTTTAGGCAAGTACTGGATGCAATCTGGACTCAATCGGCAAAAAACCCCATCCATAACAATTTTTTCAAAATCATGCACGTTCCAGAGGACAACGTCCAGAAAACATAGAACATTGTCATGATTATAATTCGAATGGACAAAATCGGCTGAGTTTTCTTGAATGTTACAGGACACACCTAACTGTCGGGGTTCTTGACCGACCTCTCCGGAAGCATTTGTGAACCGTAGGAATATGTTACAAACGTATACGACTTCGTTAAAACAATATAAGGACATTCCAAATCAATGAGGATAGTTATCCAATTTTTTTAAACTTTTGGTGTCTTAGCGCTGTCTGATCTCAAACAGGAGCCATAATCGGCAATATGTGAACGCCGCTTTCAACAAATTCAATATCTGACTTACATTGTATCTTATATTATTGAAGATACCGGATTATTGAACTCGCACGAATTTCTTAAAGTGAAATTTTAAACCAATAAATGATCACTGTGCTTAAACAGCTGTAATAACTTTCAGCCCAAGATGGAGTCACCAGTCGTCGGTAAAAAAGTTAGCTCCTACATTATAACTATACCTTGAATACAACTGAACAGCAATGCTCAGTAATTAAAAAGTTATATCATTCTTTAAGGGAAACTTCGCCATGTAAAACGTGAATAAATAAGTATATATACAAAATAAACTACTACAGCATGATTTGCCAAAACGCTTATGATGCTTGTAACTTGAAAACAACTTGTCCGTAACTTTAGCAAAATGCACCGAACTCCAAGTAATATACAAACGGAAAGTCCTTTTAATATCAAATGGAAAAGACAAAAGGCAAATTAACACACCAAACGAATGGAGAACAACTGTAATATTCCTGACTTGGTACAGGCATTCAAAGTAAGGACACCGGGAAGTCTTTTATTATGGTAGAGGAAGCCGAAGTGCTCGTAGAGAACCAGCGGGTCACTCGGCTGAAACAAACAAACCCGAGAGATATCAGAAGATTGATCTCTAAGGTCAAAACACTGCAATGGTATCAGTAAAATCTACTGCTGATTCTTCAGTCGGTCCTTCTAATACCTGCGTCTCACCATCCATGGTATTGGCGGAAGACGAAAATCGGAATAATTTAATAAATATTAACGGTAAATTCATGATACTTGCTCTGCATTTATATAGCTGTGTCCTTTTTTTCTCTTGGTTAGTTTGAATCATACATATCGTAATTGTATAAATCTTGGCAATACGCAAGGGGTTTGAAAGTGTTTATGTTGTTCTCTAAGATTTGAGATTGTCAATCTTACAATTTAAAAAAAAAGTTACTATAAACTTCCGAAAATAAAGTTACGGACAGTCTGATTAGTTTTGACAAATAAGCTACGGACATGTTATGCATTTCTTAAAAGTTGGCCTTGCAAGTGAACAAATAATTAATAAATTTATGGTGATGGTAAGTGATTTCGTTAGTCAATAATCCTATCAATATTTTTTTTTATAGAGAATGAAAAACGTCGCAAAGAATAGATTTTATATCATTTATATATCAACAAGTTTAGAGTCAGCCATCTTAGGCTGTGGGTAACTAATTAAGTTAACCACAGCCGTTTAAGCACAGTGAATACTATTTTAAGAATTATTTCTTCGTGAAACAATTCTTTCAATCCTTTGCCACACCTAATCCGTTTTAAAATGTTGGTTTCCCATATTGCCGAGATTGAGCAACGAAAATTTGAATCAGCCCATAAGCATTGCAGGCAGGTAAAAATCACCTTTGTGTAAACAGACAATTTGACGTCAATGACTAGGATAACCTTAGCTGTATTTAGCACAACTTTTTGGAATTTTGGATCCTCAATGCTCTTCAACTTTGTACTTGTTTGACTTGATAAATATTTTGAAATGAGCGTCACTGATGAGTCTTATGTAAACGAAACGCGCGTCTGGCGTACTAAATTATAATTCTGGTACCTTTGATAACTATGAACACCACTGGGTCGATGTCACTGCTGGTTGACGTTTCGTCCCCGAGGGTATCACCAGCCCAGTAGTCAACACTTCGGTGTTGTCATGAATATCAATAATGTGGTCATTTTTATAAATTTCCTGTTTGCAAGACTGATTTTTTCGAAAAACTAAGGACTTTCTTATCCGAGGTATAGATTACCTTAGCCGTATATGGCACAACTTTTTGGAATTTTGGATCCTCAATGCTCTTCAACTTTGTACTTGTTTGGCTTTATAAATATTTTGATATGTGCGTCACTAATGAGTCTTATGTAGACGAAAGGCGCTTCTGGCGTACTCAATTATATTCCTGGTACCTTACTGTTTTGCCAACAATGGTACAGGTATACGAAATTTGTTCATGGCCATTAGTGACCAGATTAACGTGCAGTGACTACGCCATGTCACTAGAGTTTGATAACGCAACGTCATTTGCAAGACATGTTTACGGCCGCAACATCAACTCTTAATCAAATCGCAATATGCAATGGCAGACAGATTCAAGCCAACAAATGTTTCTCATGAACAAAAATGCCAAAGAATCGACCGCAGAATTGTTTTTAACGCCTTAAGGTTTAAACTGCATTATCGCCCAAACACATTGTAATGGTTGGGACAAGGGGGAAAATATAATGGCAACAGTAGTATAACGTTGCAAAAAAATCATAAATCGATTGAAAAAAAAACCAAAATAAAACTGAGGGAAACACATCAAATATAAAAGGAGAACTACAACACAACAGAAACACAACACTGAAATGTAACACACACAGAAACGAACTATACTATAACAATGGCCATTTTCCTGAGTTGGTACAGGACATTTTAAGCAAAAAATGGTGGGTTGAACCCGGTTTTATGGCAATTTTAAATATAACATTAAAATGACAACATTACATGACAACCAGAAGGTCCAAAACGGAACTGAAAAATTGCCGAACAGAATTGGTTGATTTAACTGTTTTGATATGAGCGTCACTGATGAGTCTTGTGTAGACGAAACGCGCGTCTGGGGTATTAAATTATAATCCTGGTACCTTTGATAACTATATGATCTTTCTGACAATAATTTTGGCGTTAATTCCAGACAGTTTTTCCTTCGAAGGTGATACAACCGTCGATAAGGGAGAAACCGGAGTTTCATTGCATGCCACATTGTGTTAGCATAAAAAATGACGTAATCAATTCAATTTTCGAACTGTATTTTTTAAAGGCAATGTAGAAATGAATGACATTAATTTTTATACATCTCATTGGCAATAATACATGTGTTTAACAAAAAAAAGCATATTTTAAAAATGAATATTAAAAATAACAATCTAGTGTTGCGTTTCTAAAGTCACAGTCAGTTCTTTTACTCTTTGGATTTGATATGTTTGACATTTAAACTTTTTTATCTGTATATATTGCTCAGATTGAGTGCTTTTGCATAATAAAACGGACTTCTCGAAAGTGATTTTTCGCCGAAATGTAATGGTGATGCACACAAATATAATGCACTGCCTTTTAGCAATAATGTTGTATTTTTTAAGGTATGTCTTTGTCGTAATAATGTCTACAATCTTATATAATCAGCAGGTTTGTGGTATAAATAAAATTATATACCTAAATCAAAATGACTAACAAACTTTTGTGCATTGTGAGATATTTGTAATAAACTCTTTGGAAGAATGACTGATAGAACACTAAGAGATTGCTGTTTTCCATTCGTTTCTTGTTTTGTACAATTTTGTCTTGGGCTGTACCGTTGTACCAATGTCCCAGGTAAGGAGACGGTTGGCGCCATTAAAGTAGTGTAACCCCACACAATTCTGTATATGCCTCTCCCAAGACTGGAGCCGGCAATTCGGTGATTGTTGGTTGCTGTATGTCTTATTTATTTTTCGTTTAATTTTTTGTTCATAAATCCGGCCATTTGTTTATTCCGTTTACACTTGTCATTTCTGAGTATTTTATAGCTAACTTTGCGGTTCGGGTTTTACTCCTTGCTGAAGGCCGCACGATGACGAAAGTTATTAATTTCTGTGTCATTAGGTCTCTTGTGGAGAGTTGCTTGATTTGCAATTATACCACATCTTCTGTTTTTTTATAAGAATAAAATAGTTCATGTTGACGAAATGTTAAGTTTTAGATCGAGCTCTATATCAGGACCCCCCTAATCAAATGGTACCAGGTGTTGCTACCATGAACACAAATGATTTTACTTGATGGGTCAATAATCATGTCAAAACTGTCACGTGCTCTTAACAAAGTTAACGTTTAGGTAACACCAAAAATCTAAAACCTCTTACAAAGAAATAAACATTTTATAATATAAAGACTAATTTTAATAATGAAAAAATATATCTAAACATAATCCTAAAAAAATATATATAAAGCAAAATCACAAAAAATATATATTACTAGTCAACAAAAGAAACGATACAAGGCAATGTATTTTCCATATGTAATATGATAAAATAAAATACACTGTACCGAGGTTATTTTTACAGAGGGTTATTTTCTCATCAAAATAATTGATTTAAGGCAAAAACGCGAAACATTTTTTGGAGGAATTTTTTGTTATTTCAAAATCGCATTTTCACCCAAAAATTCAAAAATCGATCTATAAGAACTAAAAACTTTTAAACTTAAACATGATCCGCATTGAAGTTTGAATGTCTTTTCTGATATTTGAATACTTTATAATTAAGTGTCATCATTTCCCGCAAAATAAATTTTACCCCTGTGTTCAAAAACTCGGTTTATTATAATTTTTCATTAGATTCTGTTAATCATATGCATTTGCTTTGTAAGTCTATGTTGTTCATTTGATAACTGCACTATTTATTATATTTAAGGATAAATCTTAGTTCAAACTTGTGTATCGTTTCCTTTGTTGACTAGTATAGTTAGGAAAAATCATAGAACATGTATATATATAAATTTATTAAGCAAAACCAAAGAAAAATATTAAGTAAAACTATAAATAAAATATATTAAACAAATATCAGAAATACATATACAAACTTTAAGTAAACTGTACTTGTGTAATGAATATGATTGTTATTAATTGTAACCATAACTACAGCAAATGTATATCAAATAATGTAAGGTAACTCTGTTTTAAGAGTGAAAATACATAATTTATAATTTCTCATTTTCTTATGAAAGTTCAAACCCGGCCATCACAAAAACACAAACATAACAAACGATTCTATTATAAATCACAAACATAATTAGAAAAAAAGAATAGTAAATATATACATATCCATATACCTATATTTGTACACGCCAAACGGTAATTTCATTATAACAAATACATTTGGCAAGCGTCTGAGCAGTCGAAACTTAAACAACGTTTAAGATTTGAAGGAGACGCTTACCCCTATGACGCATCCGTTCTGGCTCCTTGTAGAGGTCTTACAATTTCCTCAGGTTCTGTTTTTATAACTATATTTCATTAATGCATATACAAATGCATTATATTTGAACATAAGTTTACTAATGTTGTCTCTAATTTAAATGTATTTTCTCCGGCACGTCTTCTAACTGATTCGTTATGTTCTTCTCATATATTTTATGATAGTATGATACTAAACCCCTAACGGGAGGGATTGTACCTGATATTCATATGATGAAGACATAATCTTTCAATCAGTTTAATTGAGGTCTGGAGCTGGCATGTCAGTTAACTGCTAGTAGTCTGTTGTTATTTATGTATTATTGTCATTTTATTTATTTTCTTTTGTTACATCTTTTGACATCAGACTCGGACTTCTCTTAAACTGAATTTTAATGTGCGTATTGTTATTCTTTTACTTTTCTACATTGGCTAGAGGTATAGGGGGAGGGTTGAGATCTCATAAACATGTTTAACCCCGCCGCAATTTTGCGCCTGTCCCAAGTCAGGAGCCTCTGGCCTTTGTTAGTCTTGTATGATTTTAAATTTTAGTTTCTTGTGTATAATTCGGAGTTTAGTATGACGTCCATTATCACTGTACTATTATGCATATTTTAGGGGCCAGCTGAAGGACACCTACGGGTGCGGGAATTCTCGCTACATTGAAGACCCATTGGTTGCCTTCGGCTGTTGTTTGCTCTATGATCGGGTGGTTGTCGCTTTGACATATTCACCATTTCCTTTCTCAATTTTATCGAATGACAAGTTTGCTAGTGGACAGATTTTTACCGCCACAGAGAGGTTTAAGTTTTATGTACATTTCTTACGTTACTCAATGCAAATTGCTTTATTAGATAATTCATATGTGAAATGTGAAAACATAAATCAATAAAAATAATTAAAAGTCTTAACTATCTATGTGTTGGATTTTAATTAAACGCTGCAAAGGTAGCATATGTTTTATGTTTTTTCGCAAAAGCTTTCATACAGAACAAACTTTATGTTTGGCTGGTAATTCGGTTTTTTTTCTACCGGAAAAAGGAAAATCAGATATGATTGATCTTATCTTGTGTTTCTTTACAAATAATCAAATGATTGAAAATAAGTTAACGTTTAAATCCAATTAAATGTCATGATAACCGAGAAGAACGTTAGGAAAAACCAACGCACCCCATACTATATAGATCTTTTGTTTTTGTTTAAAGTGATAAATATAAGTGAAGGTGGTACCCAACACCTTGACTAAAATTGATTTGGCTCGTTTAGTTTCATATAATTTCGACAAAATATTAACTTTTACCCTTTGATAAAAAAATCAAAAAACTTAAACCACACTTGTTCTCAGAAAACTTTCTCTGGATATTTAGCAGTTTGACATACAATAATTTTGATCATTGAGAAGCTTAATATTCCCTCAATAATACAACGTGATTAAAAAGTTAAGGTGATTTGTCAAAGTTGTCTCCCTGTGGTGTTAGGTAACACCTTAAGTAATGTGGGACTATATACCTTAGCAGATGCATGCTAGGAAAATGCTATGCAAATTAAGTTTCTAGGAATACCTTGTAGAAACAAATAATAAAGTTAATTTTATATTACTGTTCAAGATTAAAGAAATCAATGAAATCTGTGCTTGTGCCATTAGCTGTATTCTGCATTTCTCCTATAACTGTTCTTTCTGTAGAAATTTTATTTAGCAACTGTCGGATATATACTTCATTGTGTCGGTTAATTTTGTTTTCAAAATTTTGAGCAATATTCTTCACCTTTTTACTGTCGATTTTCGTACCTCTTAAAATATCATCGAATTTGGCTACAACCGATGAAACTGGGGGATTATCCTTTTTCAAATATTGCAGAACTGTATTATATTCATCTCGGAAATCTCCCGGTACGTTTTTGAATAATATTTGGTATTCATTTGCTAACTTTTCTTCAAGATTTGTCTTTATTGCTCCGAGGTTTTCTTTGATCAATTTATCTGCATATAATAACGATTCCTCAGAATATCCCTTTTGTTTGAGTAGATTCTTGATATCATTTTTGCTTTTACGTGTGCTTCCCATTGTATTTTGAAAGTAATCGCTCCAGTCTGACGATTTGAATATTTCTATTCCATCGTCATAAAATTTATCAAATCCTACGTGGCAACGTATACCTTGGCTTTTAAACCATTCTTTACAGGTCGTTATTATATAATCCATACAACCTTTGGCGTAGGATTGAGGATGCTGCCTACACGGAGAAAGTTTAGTATAAAGAAAAACGTCACATGGTTTTTGTCGTGTGCAATCCTTCAAAGTGTCTTTTACGTTAATAAACAAATCTTGTTCTGTATGCCGGACATCTGTTTTTCCGTTTGATATGTCTGTAACGTCTATTTTGTCTTTTGGTAAAGTTTTTTTCCCGCTTTGTCTTAGGTCATCGATCTTTGATGATTGTTTGTAAATTATGTTGTCAGACTGTTTCACTCCAATTACCGCCGTCTGTCCCGATTTATCAACGTCTTTTAGTAATTGATTATATTGTGTTTTTATCTCTTTTGGTGTGGGCAAGTCTGTACTTCCTTCAAATTGATATGCCTTTTTTATTATGTCATTATCAGTTTGGCCTTTTGCAACACTACAAAATCCCCCAATCATACGTCGACACCTCTGCTTCATTGGAAATTTTATTTCATCTAATTGTTTTATTGCTTTTTCAGCTGGTTCAGCTAACTTGTCAAGTAGTTTGCTCATTCTGCTTTTCGTCTTTTCCCCTGTATTTTTCAATGTTCGTTTAATGTTTTCGGGAAAATCCTTCAAAGTCACTTTGATTTTTTCGCCAATCCTTGATATTATATTCACCTTTTTATTCCATAAATCATTGGACCGTTTTATAAGCCCTGGCACTGATTTAAAATATTGTTTGGAAGTTGTTTTAAATTGCTTCACTATATTAGTTGTAATTGCTTTCAGCCTTTTTGGAATACTCTTAATAATTTTGACGGAGTTCGTCAATGATCTTTTCATAGTGGTAAATTTTGCTTTTAATGTTTTTGTAAATCCACGTTTCAGTGTTGTTTTAAACATATTTTTGAAAGCTTTAATGGAAGTTTTTATCATTGATTTCATTCCTTTGAAGGCAGCCTTTATTCCGGCCTTAAAACCAGCTTTTATACCAGTTTTGATACCTAGAGCAAGCGCTGATAAGGTACCAGCCGATACTACCGTAATCAAAGCAATTGCAGCATCAATAGCAAAGTCAATGGCTAAACTTTTAAGCGTGGCCAATGCAACCTTTGGACAATTCTTAACCGCATAAACCACAGAACGGATTGTCGAATACAACCAGCCAAAAATCGGGATATAACCCATTACGTTGTTAGCCTTTTCCTCCCCGTCATTGTAACAACGAGAACACCTTAAAAGTTTATCATTTTTTTCAATTTCCTCAACCGTATACCATTTCCATTTCTGATTCGAACTTGAACGAAGTGGAAGATTGCGTATGTATCTTGAGTCGTATGTCATAACTCTACCATGTGCACTAGGTGATGAATACAAAAAATCTGATAATCGTAGCCAGTTTTGTCGTCCTTCAAATGAATATGTATCTTCAAGAAAAAGAATACCAGAAGAATTGATACTTAAACTTTTCACATTTTTGATATTGAAGATATGATTATTTTTTTGTATCCACCCCTTTGATTCAAGAGATCCACTTTCTAACATTCTAACACCAACATTACTGCTCTCAGTTGAAGAAAGAAGTGGACACTCACCATGTTCACTTCGTATATAGTACACGACAGTATCTTTCTGTTTAGAGACACATTGCAGTGTATGAGGTTTCTCTATTCCTTCTTCTCTATAAATTAATTTCCATTTCTGATATATGACACTTTTCTTTTGATACAATGTTACATCCCCATTTGCTATCGAAAATCCAATTAAAACGTGTTGATAATAAAATGAAGCCAAATAAGTATATTCATGATTCCACATTTGGTCTGTTGACCCGACAATTTTATTCTGCAAATGAAGGTATGATCCTATTTTACTGCCAATGGCAGTTAAAGCCAGACCCGATTCAGCGTTTAATAAATGATTTCCATCCCAGTACCATAATTGTGCATTGATGTTATCTGGATTGACAGGTCGGAGTCTTACATGGTAGTTACGTCCAAAACCAGTCAAAAGTTCACAAGGAGTGACAAGTGTTTGTATAAAAAACATGCATGTGATCTCGTTGAAAAATTCGTAATGTTTGTCCATCAAAATGTATTGCCATTTACTATGGGATTCAACATTGCAACTACTTTTAATTGTCATAATTTTCTCCTCATTATTTGGTACAATTAGACAACTATTTCGAGATTTGCTTTTAATATCTGAATTCATTGTAAAATCCCACATCTGGAGAGTAGAAAAAGAATAATAATGCCACATATTTACAGAGTAAGCACCATTTACTTCATCAATATCCATCATGAGACTTAAGCCATTTTCAACATTCACAATATGATTTTCCTGAAAATACCACAATTGACCGTGAATCCTGTTTTCATCATATAACTGAAATTCTGGAGAGTTTCCGAGAGTACCACTTGTAAGAATCAAACACGGATGTTCTGTGTTTTTGATGAAAAACGTTGAGTTTATCTCACGGTTATCTGCACAAATATCATCTGTATTATTTCCGTCTAAAGTTTTACTCATTTCTTGAAAAATCCACTTATGAGGCATGCTGGTAATATTATGTCCTACAAATGCATTTCCATCTAGGTGAGGGTTGAAATAAACTGATATTATTCCTTCAGATTTAAACGTTTCAAGACGGTATCCTACAAAATTCCAAGACTGCAATGAATTTTCCTCAGCATCACCAAGAACCAATGCCGTATGATTGGATGTCAAGCGCAATCCACTTTTCATATGGATTATGTGTGAACCTTCCCAGTAAAAAAGTTGATTTTGCACCAGTTCATGCACTATTGGACGTACTTTAAGACTATTGCCATGCCCAAAGCCTGTAAGATATTCGCATGGTGTTTCCTTCGTTCTTATAAAATATACACACATTATTCTGCTGACATCACTTAATGCAATGTCATAATCGATAAATGCCCATTTAAAACCTGCATAATTCAAATTACACACAAGTATCGGTTTATCTTCAATAGAGTTGTGGGTAATTAGCCCGCATAATTGTTGATCCTTTAATCCACTAATAATGTTTTCCCCGGAAAGATAAAATTGTCTATTTGGCAAGTAGTATGATTTTGTCTCCTGTAAAATAACCTCCCCTGTTATAGTATCGATATGTAAGGACAATCCTGTTTCTACGTTTACTAAGTATGAAAATTTCCATTGCCATAGTTGCAAGTTTATTTTTGTTTCATCGAATTGTTCAAATACTGGAGACTGTCCTTTACTTGTAGCCGTAAGCACTTTGCAGTCTATTGCACTAACTTTAATAAAAAAATTGCTACTCTCATTGCCCATGCATGTTAATGTTTCAATGTTGTCTAAAGTAAATTTTGATTCTAAAAATCGCCAATATTGATTGCTTGATCCATCCAGGCATTGAGTGACTGTCAATGACCCATCCTGATCGTGTATGGTCAATACACCCTTTGTTTTGAATTCATAGGATACCGTACGCTCTTCAAGTGCCCATATAATGTTTTTAGGAACATTAGGAAATAATTTAACTTTTGTGCTTGTGTCATTCTCGACGAATACTCCAAGATATCTCCCAGAATCCAAATGCACAATTTGATTGTTAAGTGTATACCATAGTTGCAACATAAGCAATTCTTCAGATGCAGGACGCATGTCAACATCGCTCGAATTCTTATTTCCAGTAAGGAGTTCGCAAGGCTCTTTCTCAGATTGAATGAAGTATGTGCAAATAACGTTACCAAGAAAATGAAAATCAGTATCATATGGAGTGAGTTCCCATATACTTGTATTGGTCACACTAACACTACAATCTAAATGAACGATATGGGATTCGTTTTGTACGTTTAAAAAACAAGAAGTGTTATGATGAGAAGTTTTTAGGATATGTTGATTTTCAATCGTCCAATTCTGATAAAGAATATTTGATTTATTGGAAAGAAACATTGTCGAACCTGAATTCATATCTTCAGTAGACAAATACAAACCAGTTTCATAATTAATTATTGCTTCAGCATTATATAACCAAAGTTGTGTAGTAAGCTTTTTCTCGTCATAAATTTGAAATTCTAGCGCACCATTTTCAGGATTTTGCTCTAAAACTTTGCAGGGTACTGTTTTACTCCTGATAAAAAATAAACTGCTTCTACAGGAAATTGAACCGGGAGTTTCAAGAGAAGCATTCAATTCGATTGGAGTCCAGTCCTGAATACTCTTTGGTAATGTATTTCCAGAATTTAGATTAACCAGTTCACTTCCACTATAATACCACATTTGATTTAAAAATAAATCAGTTGATGGCATATCTATTTCTATATCATTTTTTCCTTCGATTTCGGTTAACATACCACATGCTTTTGAGTCCTTAATAGTTCTGGAATCGAAATTGTAGTCATTTGATATTTGCTTAAGGTAATAAAGGCAACGGACTTCATAAAAAAAATCCAGACTGCTGTCATATCTTACAATAGACCATTGGTTTTCAACCTTGCCAACACATGACAATTGAAATTTTGGGTCTGTGTCAAGGTTATATAACATGTCGGACTGCCCAGAGATACTATGTTTCCATTTTTTAAATGCCATTTTTGTGACTTGTCATCAGTCAGTTTTATTTCTGAGCTGTCATCAGATTTGTAAAATCCTTGGTCAGATTCCAGATTTAATATAGAACCATCTTTTTCGTACCAGGTACATTTTTGCGGATACTTATCGTCAAAGTAATCAAAAGTGATTGAGGAAACTCTGCTTTTAAATAAAGATGTAAGATTGATTATGGATAAACTAATGGCAGTCATAACTAGACCTGCTGCTACCCCAATGCTGAATGCATACAAACTTTTCTCAAATTTGTAATAAAGTATAACGGCACTTACAATTCCTACTGCAATGAATCCTGCTGCGACTCCAGCTTGCACCAGAAGAGACGGTAATGTGGAATCACTGATTGTGCATAAAACTTTACATGGCATATTAGTATTTTTAATTACAAAATAGCTTTTGTTCGTTATACAATTTGTAACTTTGTCCAACTCAGTATTGACCATATTCCATTGCTGGTAGCTAGAGTTATCTTGGTGTTCAACAGCAAGGATCGACCCAGAAGAAAGTACAACATTACCATATATATCCGCAGCGTGCAAATAACCATTTTGGTATTTCCATTTCTGATTTATATCCCCGTCGTGTGGCAAGGCTCGAATAGAGCTACCAGCAGTTGCTGACGAAAGATATTCATGATTGTGTGCGTTTCGTATATATTGTCCATCCCAGTACCATAGCTGTCGTTCAATGTTCTCTTTATTTACATTCTGAACAACTAGATTTTCAGTTTCCGTGTTTTCAGTTAGAACAAGGCATGACTCATTGCTTTGAATAAAGAAGAAGCAAACCAATTTGTTAAAAGTTTCTTCTGCAGATTCATATGGTATGAAATACCAGATTTGATTTGCACCTTCACAATTTGTAACAAGAGTTGCTCTGTTAGAATCGTATTCAACCTCTATAACACAATTGTTCGTTACATTATCAGAACTTAAATGGTATCCATTGGTGACTAGTTTTAATTCCGGTACAGATTTTGAAAGTGCAATATTGCTATCGACATTAAGAAAAAAATCAGTTTCGTAGTTCTGTATTGTTCCATTTACCAATACCCACAACTGATTATACATATTTTCTTTGTCGTAATTGTCGAAAGTTAGATAGAATTTGTCCAAATTTCTTTTAACCATCAGTATCTTGCATGGTATCATAGAATTACGAAGAAAGAAAGGCGTGGCAGTCAAATCATATGTATCCAAAACTGATCTTTGATAGCGTTTTTTTAAATTTGAAACAACTTCATTTGACTTTCCGATGTTAATATCGTCATTTATAAATTTCCCAAGCAACTGTTGGCGTTTATGTTCGAAATGCTGTTGTACAATTTTGTTCGTATGAAACTTCTTTAAATGTATGCTAGTAGAAAACCTCGACTGCTGGGTTCTATCCACGCTTCTTTTTTTTCTGTTAAAATCGGAATCAAGAACATTAGAGAGTACGTCATATTCTTTAATTGTTTCGTCAAGAATTGATTCTAAACCATCAATGCTTCTGGCTGTTGAACTGTTCATATTTTGCATGATGTCTGAAAACTGAGAAATACTATCAATATTGTCTGCCACGAGGTCTGAACCTTCCACCATCTGGATATTTACTTCATCGTCAATATCAACGTTTTCAGTAATATTGTCAGGCAAATTAAACTGAAAGTCGTCTCCAATCTGTTCCAGAAAATCGATAACGTCAGGTTTGTCTACAAGATTTATTAATTCGTGTACTCTTGTGTCAAGTTCATTAGAACATCCAATTGAATACAACCCAATAGTTGTTAATGATAGGTACATTGGATACACAGAATACTGTCCTTTCCAAAAGTTTAAAGTTTCAACATCTTCAACAGACGAACAATTCGGAAACCATTTTTTGATACTTGAATCAAATGAAGTATCACTTTGGCGCAGTTTATTTGTAGTTTTTTCAATAACAGAAAGAACGTCTCCTATACCGTTATCAGTATTTCGTTTTTCTCTAGCAGATCTGGAATGCATCACATCATCCTTCATTTTGTTAATATTTTGCATCAGGACAAATTGAAATAACTGCAGTATCAACAGACATGTCCAAATAATCCCAAACCGACATTTGAATCTAGTAGAAAGGAACATGTTACAAACCCTGAAAAAGCAAATATTGATTGCATCAATACAATGTTTGATGATAATATACGGTTAACCAATACATTTCAAATTACACACGTAGTCTACTGTCATGTAAAGAGTTTCGTATAGATGAAATATGGCTTAAGTCGTCTTATTATATGATTCTGCAATAATTTACGTAATTGTACATACACGAATACAATTACTCACCCTTTCAGGTTTTTTGAAAATGATAGATACGTTATATGATTTTTCACGTTATGAAAAAGAACTAGAAATTATAAGGATGTGATGGGATATAACGTTGTGTAATATCTACGATGTGTAGCGCTTTTTCGAAATGTCCCGTTTAATCGTTATCAAAGGTTTAACTTTCTGTATTCATATTTTCTATAAGAACAGTTTAAATTGAACTGTCAAAAAAAGGAAAATTACAAAAATACTGAACTCAGTGGAAAATTCAAAACTGAAAGTCCGTAATCAAATACATTAAACGAATGGAAAACATCTGTAATATTCCTGACTTTGTACAGGCATTTTCAAATGTAGAAAATAGTGGATTGAACATGGATTGAACAATTGAGAGACACTTCATTTTCGTAATGTAAAATATATATTTCAATAGCCGTAGAATGCATTAAAAAGCTCTATAGCACACATATAACCCTTAAAATATGACGAAAAACAAATAATCCACTATTGGGTCATGACTTTTGTCAAAGTCATTGGTTGACGATGTTATTACAAACGACTTCATAGGTATAAGACATTTGGTTCAAAAGTTAAAGTTAATTTTTTCTTTTCAAAAACAGTTAACAAGGATTATGCCCATTACCGATAGGTCAAATCTTTTCGTTCAAAATGTAAGAAGGTTGCACCTTTACACGTATGACCGAAATATATTTCACTATTTTCGATTTATAAAGTATCAACGATTTTGAGAATCTAATAAGAAAGTTGTGAGGTCAAAACTCAAGGTCAACTTTTAAAATCTGAAATCGACACGCACAAAATCTTTTAAATAAGGTCAAAAATAAATAATTTGCTATCCTGGGACTTGACCTTGACCTTTGACCTTCAAAGCCGTTTGTCCATTATGTCATTATGTCATTGCTTGGTCTAGTAACCTTTGATGAATAGTAAAAGCTGATTTTGTCTTTTAGAAACCTTTAACAGGGGTTATGCCCCTTACAGAAAGGTCAAATCTCTTTCTTTCGTAGTTGCGCCTCCATAACACGAACATTTCCCACTAATCAAAACTTCTGTAAGTATGATGGTTTCTGAGATTATGTCATAACAAGGTGTTAAAGGTTAAGGTCAATATACTAATTTGACCTTGAGGTATTTTTTAAAGTCACATGAATTAATGATCATTGGCGAAGATCCTTGGTAGCTACGACTTAAGATTTCTGAGTATAATTGGCCAACCGACATCGGTTAATTTTCAAAGGGACATTACCCGACTAATGAGCCGTTGAATCTTTTCGATTCAAATGTAGCTAAGAACCTCTGTCTAGTCCTGAATAAATTTCACCCTTCGCTTTTTTTCTACCTATTACTGTGACGGTGTTTGAATGAAAATAAGGTTTTCAAGTTTCGGGGGGATTTCTCAAACCGTCAAAACTTTTCAACTCACAGGATGAGTTTGAGATAGGTATTTATGACACGGATACAAGGGGTGAATCTTAAAGCTACACGTTTACGGTAAAGTCTGCTAACTTCGTCGAAGTTTGGTAGAAAAAGAATAAACATA
Source organism: Mytilus edulis (assembly GCF_963676685.1). Taxonomy (NCBI): domain Eukaryota; kingdom Metazoa; phylum Mollusca; class Bivalvia; order Mytilida; family Mytilidae; genus Mytilus; species Mytilus edulis. Next base: position 49,958,769 of record NC_092349.1, on the reverse strand, counting down.
AATCAATTGCTGTAATAAAAAAATCACGATTACTTTGTTTGTTTGTTTGTTTCTTTTATTTTTTCAATGAATTTTAACGTCTACCAGTCAATTTTTTCACGTTTCAAGGACAGAAGAAGAAAAAAGACCGATAGGTAATAGAAAGAAAGAAGTGGAATAGGTCCCCCTAAATTTAAAACGGGGATGGACCAAAGATCTACTTTTTAGACAATAGTCCATAGTATTGTGTTGGCATGCTATGACATCCTCGCTAAAATTCTGATGGACCTCCTACGGCAACCATTAGTTGTTGAAGATTGGATTTCTTTCAAAAAATTAATGTATGACCTTCGTGTAATTTGCTTTATGGGATGTTTGCAAAACTTTTACGTAGGCAATGTCTTTGTATGTTAATTATATATTTAGTTTTGAAAGTTTATATTCTATTTCAGTTCCCGCGCGTGTTCCTCGCGCCAGATTTAGACATCACGTATCGCCGGTTTAGAATAGCGAAAACATTATTTCTTTTTAGGTGGAGACGTTGGACAGACAACACTTACAGCGAAGGAAGAACGCACAATGTTGTTATTTTGTCATTGTAGGTAACTGATGTTTTAATCACAATTCACCCGCAGTGCATGCTTTGAATGTAATTGATCCTTGGTACACGTAAAACACGTTTATCGATTATTTTGTATACCAATGTTCATTTTTCAGCAGCAGTCTGTTACACAGATTTGTATTTCAATCTAGGAGCAGACATTTAGCGTTTTAAGATTTAAGGAGCTAGCAAGCGATTTTTACGGTATTGAAATTTCTTTTCTCTACGACAATTCTTGGGAAGTAGCTGCCCAACGTTGGGAAAATTGGATGAACTACATTATACTCTGGTGGTTGCAAAGTGTTGGGTCGACTAGACATGTAGTTTTAGTGACGTAGCAGACACAAGAAGTAGGTCAATTTTTTTTTTAGAAGAATTGCAATAAAAATATAAAAAAAACACAATTGTTTTTCAGAGAACAATTGAAGGTCTTTTTACCTCAATGATAAAGCATGCACAATTGAAGGTTTTTACACCTTGATTATAAAGCTTGAACAATTGATGGTCTTTCCACATCGATAATAAAGCCTGAAATTTATAAAAACGGTGTTAAAACCAAATGTCACACCTGGTTCATGTCATTTGTTACTTGTTAAAATAAGAATACTTTTCATAGGATAAGTCTAATATAGGCTACTTCCGGTTAAAAATCCGGTCATTTCCGGTTGACCTGATAAATGGTGAAATGTCTCAAACAAATGCAGTAGACTTAATTGTTTTACAATGAATCATTAGGAATTTTTAGCAAAGGTCAAAATTAGAACGTCAAATTGACCTTTGACCTTTACCTCAATTTCAAAGTAATAGGTCAGTGATCTCAAATCGAAAGAACTCAGGTCAATCACTTGTATAGAGGCAGAATAATAGACATAAGGATTGGCTAAAACACTTCGACTTAATTGGGTTGAAGTTGCGCCCAACCGTTAACAATTATTTGGTAAACACACCACATCATTAAGGATGTTTGTTTGTCATGTTTTGGAATTTTTGTCAGATTTCGAAATTCTCTGGTTTTATCCATTTGAAGGCCTGAAAATTTTTTGCCCATGAATCCCCATTTTTCTTTTCATTAATATTATACATGTATGATTATAAGCCGTTTGTCAAAGTTTTATAAAATGTTATTTATTTCTTAATAGTTTTTGAGAACTTTAACTGGTCAATGATAAAGCTATTAAAAATCGAGAGAACATTTTCCCGCCAAAATTCAGATGGCTTATATCTCGAAAACAAACACATTGACCCCTATATTTTTTTTTTTTTAGCTTTTTTGGATCCTCAATGAATCCCCTATCAATATATACTAGTTTTATAGAAAGTTATTTATTTTGAAACTGAGCAGCGAACATCCTTAACTGATAATGTTTGATTAAAGATAACAAGCAAAATTCTAAATTTAGAACATGACCTTGACCTAATTATCTAAAAATCAATTTTATTGTACAAAAAAATTTCATAACTAAAAAAATCACAATGGCAATAATTCGAAACTATGTATAGCTACTGTAGGAAGATACATAGCTACTTCCGGTGAAGTTAATGTCACTTCGGTCTCAAATGATAGCTTTGATCCCACTGAATACACAAACATATTGATTCTATATACTTTTGCTTGCAAAGCAGGATATAATGTGCCATTTCCGGCTTATCAAAAGTCACTTCTAGTCTTTAGTGATAAGTTTATGTATCTCAATTACAAAATATATGGATTCCGAGTAATTTTCATGGAAAAAGTGCAAAAAAAAGCTACTTCCGATTTAATCAAGGTCACTTCCGGATTTCTTTTTTCAAGGTCATATGTAACCCAACCTTTTTTTAAAGGTCATATGGCTTCATAATGAACCAAGTTGAAGAAATAATCAATTAACCTTATGATTAGACATTTCAGGGACACTAACTCCTATAAAATGCCATACGATTGTATCAGACCAAATGTAACATATCTTCATTACCATTAATCAATCATTTTGCACTTGTTCTTTTATACACATCTTTTAAGTGTTGGAGAAATTGCAAAAAACAAAGAAAAGTAACAATTGAGGACTTGACCTTGACTTTTAACCTTGACCTCAATGTTCAAGTTTGGACCTAAGGGCCTCAAATAAAAAGTAAAAACACAAAAATACTGAACTCCGAGGAAAATTCAAAAAGGAAAATCCAAAATCGAAAGGCAAAATCAAAAGTCCAAACACATCAAACGAATGGATAACAACTGTCATATTCCTGACTTGGTACAGGCATTCTCTAATGTAGAAAATGGTGGATTGAACCTGGTTTTATAGCTAGCTGAACCTCTCACTTGTATGACAGTCGTATCAAATTCCATTACATTGTCAACGATGCTTGAACAAAACAAACATACTCAAAGAGTAAAAGATTCCAGGGTTATACGGTTAACGGTTGATGAGTTGAAAACACATACCTACAAATTTACTTGATAAAGTTAGATAACTCCTATGAAATTTCATCGAATCACTTCGATTCAAATTAGGCAAAACTTACTCAGGATGTAACACACAATTTGTAAAAGGAATTTGTCGAAATCTTCTTTTGTAACGAAGTAGATGCACACAGATGATTAACAGTGAATAGGGAGATAACTCTTTCAAAAAAAATGGTTCGGCTTATCAGGGTGAAATTTAAAAGCGCATAAACTATACAATACAATATGAGATATATCTAAGAGACATATTGCGAAACAAACATCAATCACAAAGAACAAAATTTGTCAGAAAAAAATAAATAATTAAAAACCAATTGTTCAGAGAACAATTAAAAGTCTTTCCACATCAAAGAAATTATGAAAAGAAGCAAGTTTCTTCATACTGATTCAATAAATGAATGGTTTTCATATACTTTTAAGATCAATAAGGGAGATAATGTACTACTTTTTGTGAAGTTAATGTCTCTCCCAGTCTCATATGATAGCTTCTTTAACAGTGATTCCGAAAAAATAAAGTTTCTATATACTTTTACCTTTTAACCAGAAGATCATTGGCCACTTCCGGTTTATCAAAAGTCACTTTTAGTCTACAGTGATAAGTAAATGTATTTAGATTACAAAGTATATGGATTCCGAGTACTTTTTCATGAAAAATGTGCAAAAATGGCTACTTCCTGTTTTCTCAAGGTCACTTCCGGATGAATTTTTCAAGGTAATATGTCACCCAACATTTTGGTAAAGGTCATATGGCTATATAATGAACCAAGTTGCAGTAATAATACAAAAAAAACCTGATAATTACCCATTTCAGGGGCACTTACTCCTATAAGATGCCATTAGATTGTTTCAAACAAAATGTAACATATCTCCATTACAATTAAACAGACATTTTGTACGAGTATTTTTATACATATCTTTGAAGGTGTTTGAAAAAATGCCAAAACAAGGAAGAGTCAACATTGAGAACTTGACCTTGACCTTTGATCTTGACCTCATTTTCTAAGATAGGAACCAGGGGCCTCAATTGAAAACATTCCAGGGTTATGTAGTTAGCAGTTTATGAGTTAAAAAAACATACCGACAAATTTATTTGGTAAAGGTAGATAACTCCTATAAAATTTCATCGAATCACTTTGATTCAGATAAGCCAAATATTCCTGAGGATGTAGCGAACAAGTTACATAAAGAAATTTGTCGATATTTTTTTTGTTACAAAGAAGATGCACACATTTATACAGTGAATAGGGAGATAACTCGTACAAAGAAAATTGATCGGCTAAGCAGGGTGAAATTTAATACGCATTCACTGTACGATACAATGTATGAAATATCTAAGCGACATATTGCGAAACAAAAATTTATCGCAACAACAAAATTAGGCGTAAAAAAGAAGAATAAAAAAATAATAATCTATACTATTAAACGAGAAAACCTCATTTTTTGTGTCGCTTCTCCTCCTTCCACAATAAACTTATCATTATGCATCTGTGTTCTATAGGTATCTTGCATAGTCGCATTTGTCATCTATTCTTATGACTATTCAGTTTGGGTTATTTTGTGAGAAAAACGAAAATAAAGGTGTCCGGATTTTGTTCCCGTCACCAGACCAAATTATAAGTCATACAAGACTTCCGGTTTTAAACTTGCACATAACTTTCAATTAATGGAAACACAAAACATTTATACAAAAAAATATAGCCGAAGAAAGGGACTGACAAGGTGAATTTGATTTTTGTCTGTTTTTTTTTTAATAAACAAATAATGTTCATGTGTGTATCAACTGTCAGTGATGTTTATAAATAAAACAGAACGATTTTTTTTCACTAACAATTATTAATCATAACAATTTTAGTGCTCAGTAGATACTACTTTTTTTTCACTTCCTTAGTCAACTCGATGAAACAGTCTTGACTCCGATTGGGGAAGTCTGCGCACATGCGCATATAAACACCGATCTTGTAACTCGAGTTAACCCGAGTCGGACGAATCGAAGTAGGACGAGTACTCGCGGACACCAGGAGCGGATCCAGCCATTTAAAAAAAGGGGGGTCCAAACTACATGTCCCGATTCAAATGCATTGATCGTCCAAAAAAAGGGGGGTTCGGACAAAAAAAACCCACCAACCCTACCCCCTGGACACTCTCAGGACAATAATTTTTGCGTTGATAGAGACTCTCTTTAAATATAATATAACCATGACAACAGTGATCGCCTTGGAGAAGAAACCTTTTCATTTTTAAGAGCAAATATACTTTATTTATAGTATACATATCTTCATAGTATACAGAAAAGGAATAATGGAATTTAACAGAAAAAAAATAACGGACTTTGGAAAAAAGGAAGAGGGCTAAATAAAATTGTCCTGTCTTCAAATACCTATGAATTTTGTTACCTTTTCTGAAATTTTCCAGACACAACAACTTTTGCAAAAATACTCCCTACAGCAACAGTCTGCATACTTTCAAACCAAGCTCTAAATGATGCCCTCGATTCCAATATATAATATTCCAGTGATCGCCTCGGAGAATAAACTTGAAATTGATAGTTGATGACATACATATTATTTATCGTATACGTATGTTCATAGTATACAGAAACGCGAAATAATGGAATTTAACAGAAAACAAAAAAATAATGGACTTTGGAATAAAATAGGGAGAGGGCAGAATAAAATTGTCCTGTCACCAAGTACCTATGAATTGTGTTACCTTTTTAAAATTCTCCAGACATGAAATCATTTACAATAATTCTCCCTGCAACAGTTTACATACTTTCAACCAAGCTCTTAATGCCCGCAATTTCGCTGGTGTGTTCTAGTAATAATTAAAAACCAATTGTTCAGAGAACAATTGAAGTTCTTTCCACATCAAAAATATTTTGAAAAGAAGCTTGTTACTTTATACTGATGCTATACATAACTGGTTTCGATATACTTTTGAGTGGAAAAAGGGATATAATTGACTTCTTCCGGTGAAGAAAATGACTCTTCCGGTTTCATATGCTCATGATGATAGCTTCTTTCACATTGATTCCAAAATAATATTGTTTCCATATTCATAAGTCTTTAAACCAGGAGATAATTGTTCCCTTCGGTTGATCGAAAGTAATTTCTAGTATTGAGTGATAGGTTAATGTGTCTAAACAACAAAATATATGAATTCCGAGTACTTTCTCATGAAAAAAGTGCAAAATGGCTACTTCAGGTTTTATCAAGGTCACTTCCGGTGGTTATTTTTCAAGGTCATATGTCACCCAATCTTTTGTAAAAGATCATATGGCTTTAAAATGAACCAAGTTGAAGTTATAATAAATTCACCTTATAATTAAACATTTCAGGGACAATAACTCCTATAAGATGCAATTGGATTGTTCAAGACCAAAGAAACATATCTTCATTACAATAGAGCAAAAATTTTGCATTTTTTCTTTTATATGTATCTTTAATAGTGTTGTAGAAAATGCAAAAAATAAGCAAAAGTCAAAATTTAGAACTTGACCTTGATCTCATTTTCTGAGTTAGGAGCTAGGGATCTAAATAAAAACATTCCAGTGTTATACGGTTAACGGTTTATAAGTTTACAACACATATCAAAACAAAATTTGGTGGAAGAAAAAAAAGAATAAAATGATTAAAAACCAATTGTTAAAAACCCTGTATTTTAATATGAAAGTAGTAAGAATAGGTTTAAAATGTCATTCTAATCGTCTAATGGTAGCTTATTGTACGCTGATTCCAAAAATATATGGTTTCTAAACAATATTTTTAAATAAGGGAGATAATTTGTTACTTCCGGTTTGAAAAATGTTACCTCCGATACTATTTGAATATTTAATTGAAACTAGTATTCCAAATAGGTCTGGTTCTATATACTTTTATATAAAAAAGTACAAAAAAATGCTACTTCCGGTTCACACAAGGTCACTTCCGGTTGTATTTTTCAAGGTTTAATGGTTCGAAACTCATTGTAAAAAGTCTCATGGCTTTATCATGTATACATATCAAATAAAAGCAAAGTTAAATTCTAGAAAGTGAAATTCAGCTATGACCTTGAGATCAAAATCAAGGACCTCAAGTAAAAAGACCATAGGTCTAAATTATATTTTGTTAATGAGTTATATCACCGTACGCGTATTTTTGAGTACAATAGGGGAGAAAATCCCTTTTACGTTCAATATACCCTTGCATTCAAAATTTACGTGTTAGGACATGTCGCAACTATCAATTCAGTAAAAAATAATTTGTCGATATCTTATATTGTTAAAGGAAATGAGTGAAAATAAGCCTAATTCAAAAATGTTAAAATCAATCGGGTCCAGGACCAATCCAGTATATCTTATCATAATCCTTCGTTTTTAATTTTTTTTCAATTTTTTATGTGCATACATTTAGAGTAATTAAGAGCTGGAGTATGCTAGATATTTCCTGTTATGAAATACATTCTTCTGCATTTATTTCCATATTTTTCTAGAAATTCACAATTGCATGTTTGTTGTATAATTATTGTGTGTGTACTAAAACTAAAGTGTTTCGGTTATGGTCATGTAGACCTAGGCTTATCCTCATCAAGTATTCCTAGCCTATATGTGTCCTCCTTTGTAATATGTAGAATAGTTCCAATTGGATTTCTTTTATGGAGATACGACACCTGTTTAAAATCGTTTTTGTTTTGTTTTGTTTTTTTATCTTTTTCGTCTTTCTCTTTTTTGTTTATAAATTGTTTTATTTATAAATTGTTCAATTAGTTTATTGTTCGCGATATTTTTTTCCTTTTTTATTGATTTCGTCTGTTTATATATTTTTTTTCTTCTGTGAATTCGTTAAATACTCTTTAGGGTATGTCTTTTTGTATGCTAAACGTTTTCTCATTGCTTTTAATACTCTATTTGAGGGATTAAATATCTTTTTTTGTTAAACAATTTCATTATTAAAGCAGTCTCTATTTGAGAGATTACTTTATTTTTGCTATTCTATTTCAAAATGTAGAATATGACCTTGACCTCTAACCTTGACAAAATTTTCATTTTTTGGGGCCAAAGATCTCAAATCAAAAGATCCTAGGTCTCTATCACTTATGGTTTACAAGAAAGAATTGCATATCACTTATATTAAATGCATAAGGGAAATTAACTCTCATATGGAGTGTTCATATCGCTTCTGTCAAAATAGGACAAATCATGTGAAGGATCTAATGAGCAATTTTTAAAAGAAAAATGTTGCTTTCTTCTAAGGTTACGGAGGAGATGTAGTCACAAGGAAAATAGTGTTCAGGGAGATTACTCCTACAAAGAAAAGTATATGGTTTCGAATGGGTGAAAATAAAAAGCGCAGAGAACACTGTATGATACTATATAAGAAATATCTTAGCAACATATTGCGAAACAAAACTTTTACGCGAGAACAAAATTTGGCGGAAGAAAATAATAATAATTAAAAAACAATTGTTCAGAGAACATTTGAAGGTCAATCCATCACTAGCAATATATTTTTATATGAAAACCTTGAAATTCAGTTTAAATTTTAATTCGTATTGCTTTAACATGCATACATATGAATATAAAGCAAAGGTCAAACTCTAGAACGTCCAATTTGACTAGGATCTTGACCTCAATTTCAAGGTCATAAACAAAGGACCTCAAAACGAAAGATCATAGGTCTGTAATATGTATGGTTAGTGAGTTATATCACTTTACACATTATTCTAAATATAAAAGGGGACAAAACTCCCATTTACGGTCCACATACACTCGCAATAAAAATTTAGGTGTTACGACATGTCGCAACTAACAATGAAGTTAGTATATATCAAATACATAAGGTGAAATAGCTCTCATATGGAGTGTTCATATCCCTTCGGTCAAAACAGGACAAATCATGCAAAGGATAAAACGACCAATTTTATAAAATAAATTTGTCGTAATCTTTTACGGTTGCGAAGAAGTAGTGGACACAAGGAAAGCAGTGTTTGGGGAGATAACTCCTAAAAAGAAAAGTATTCGGTTACGCAGGGTAAATTTCAAAGGCGCATAAACTGTTTGATATCATATACCAAATATCTAAGCGACATATTTCGAAACAAATATTTATAGCAAGAACAAAATTAGGCGGAAGAAGAAAAAAAAATAATAATCAGAAGAAATACAATAGGTCTTCCACAGAAAAGTGGAAAGACCTTATAATAATTAAAAACCAATTGTTCTCTGAACAATTGCAGGTCTTTCAACATCAAAACTATTTAACATAATCTAGTTCCGATTTACTCAATGTTAAAATTGGCATCCAATCATAAGTTTCCTCATACTGATAGGATAGATAAATGGTTTCTATATATTTTTGAATGAAATAAAGGAGATTATGTGCTACTTCCGGTGAAGTAAATGTCGCTTCCTGTCTCATATGATAGCTTCGATCAAAATTAGTCAAAAGTTCCTGAGGATGTATTGAACAATTTGTAAAAAGAATTTGGTCGATATATTTTTCTGTTATGAAGGAGATGCACACATTTGTAAACCAGTGAATAGGGAGATAACTCTTACGAAGGAAATTGTTCGTCTTAGCAGGAATAAATTTAAAAGCGCATAAACTGTACAATACAATATAAAAAATATCTAAGCGACATATTGAGAAACAAAAATTTTTGAATTTGGCAGAAACAAAAATAATAATCAGAAGAAATACAATAGGTCTATCCACAGAAAAGTGGAAAGACCTAATAATAATAATCAGAAGAAATACAATGTCTTTCCACAGAAAACTGGAAAGACTAACATTAAAACCAATTGTTCAGACAACAATTGAAGGTCTTTCCACATCAAAGTTATTGAAAAGAATCTAGTTCCCGTTTACTAAACGTTAAAATTGGCACCCGATGATAAGTTTCCTTATACTGATAGGATAAATAAATGGTTTCTATATATTTTTGAGTGATATAATGGGGATAATGTGCTACTTCCGGTGAAGTTAATGTCACTTCCGGTCTCATATGAAAGCTTCTTTCACACAGTTTCCAAAAATATATAGTTGCTATTTACTTCAGTGTGTAAAACGGGAGATTATTGTCAACATCCGGTTTATCGATAGTCATTTCTTGAGTGATAAGTTTGTGTATCTATATATAACAAAACATATGGATTCCGAGAACTGTCATATGAAAAAAGTGCGAGCATAGGTACTTCCGGTTTTCTCAAGGTCACAACAGTTTTCAAGGTCATATGCCACCTTATCTTTTTTTATGAGTTCACATGGCTTTATAATGAACCAGGTCGAAGAAATAATCAATTAACCTCATAATTAGACATTTCAGGGGCACTTACTCCCATAACATGTCATTTTATTGTATCAGACCAAATGTAACATATCTTCACTACAATTAAGCAAAAAGTTTGCACATGTTCTTTTATATACAATACAATATTTTTATTGTCAATCAAGGACGCCCTAAGAGAGTCGTATAATTATATATATCTCTAAAAGTGTAAGAGAAAACGTTAAAAACAAGAAAAGTCAAAATTAAGAACTTGTCCTTGACCTTTGAACTTGACATCTTTTTCTAAGTTAAGGCCTTTCGGCCTCAAATAAAAACATTCCGGGGTTATACGGTCAACGGTTTATGAGTTAAAAAAAAAAAGACAAATTTATTCCGTAAAGGTAGATAACTCCAATAAAACTTCATCGAATCGCTTTGTTCCAAATAAGACAAAAATTCCTGAGGATAAAACAAAAAATTTGTAAAAAGAAATTTGTAGATACCTAATTTTGTTATGCAGTAGATGCAAACATATGACAAACAGTGAATAGGGGGATAACTCTTACAAAGAAACGGGGTGAAATTTAAAATTGCATAAACTATACGATACAATTTGAGAAATATCTAAGCCACATGTTGAGAAAAAAAAACATTTATTGCAAAAACAAAATTAGACGGAAGAAAAAAAATAATCAAAAACCAATTATTCAGACCAAAAACAATGCATTTTTATATGAAAGTAGTGAAATTAACTTTAAAATGTAATTTCAATCCTCAAATGATAGCTTATTGTACGCTGATTCCAAAAATATATGAAATTATATACAACATTTTTTCAAATAAGGGAGATAATTTGAACCTTCTGGTTTGAAAATGTTACTTCCGACAATATTTTAATATTTACTTGACACTGATTCCAAAAATATCTGGTTCTAGATACTTTTATATTAATGAAGTACAAATAGTAGCTACTTCCGGTTTACACAAGGTCACTTCAGGTAGTTTTTTCCAAGGATAAATGGCTTCATACCTATTGCCAAAAGTCTCATGGCTTTATCATGTATACATATGAGGTAAAAGCAAAGGTCAAAATCTAGAAAGTCAAATTCAGCTATGATATTTTAAAATAAGTGAAAATAAGTCATATTAAAAAATTAGAATATGACCTTGACCTTTGACCTTGACTTATTTTTTGGACCATGGACCTCAAATCAAAAGATCCTTGGTCTCTATCACTTATGGTTTACAAGAAAGAAATGCATATCACTAATTCCAATGAATTATGTGGAGCGTTCATATTGGTTCGGTCAAAATAGGACAAATCATGCGAAGGATATAACGAGCAATTTTATAAAATAAATTTATCGCTTTCTTTTACGGTTACGGAGGAGATGTAGGCACAAGGAAAACAGTGTTCGGGGAGATAACTTCTACAAAGAAAAGTATTTGATTACGCAGGGTAAATTTCAAAGGCGCATAAACTGTTCGATATCATACACCAAATATCTAAGCGACATATTGCGAAACAAAAAAATAATCAGCAGAAAAACAATAGGTCTTTTCACAGAAAAGTGGAAAGACCTAATTAAAAACCAATTGTTCAGTGAACAATTGAATTTCTTTCCACATCAATTTTAAAATATATTGATGAGATGCTACTTACGGTTTACTCAAAGTTAAAATTGGCATCCAATCATACTTTTCTTCATACTGATACGATAAATTAGTGGTTTTTATTTACTGTTTAGAAAAGCAAGGAAGATAAGCAGCCATTTCAAGTGAAGTAAATGTCACTTTTAGTCTCTTATAATGTATCTTTTACACTGATTCCAAAAAAAATATATAGTTTCTATATACTTTTGCCTGTAAACCAGGAAATAAGTGGCCACTTCTGGTTTATCGAAGGTCACTTCGAATTCGAATCTTTAGTGATAAGTTTATGTATCTAAATTACAAAATATATGGTTTCCGAGTAATTTTTCATGGAAAAAGTGCGCAAAGGCTACTTCCAGTTTTCTCAATGTCACTTCCGGTTTTCTCAAGGTCACTTCTGGTTGTCATTTTCCCAGTTCAAATGTCACCCAGCCTTTTTTAAAAGGTCATCTGGCTTAAACAAATTGAACAAATTTGAAGTAATAATCAATTAACCTTATAATTAGACATTTTAGGGGCGCTATATCCTATAAGATGCCATTAGATTGTATCAGACCAAACGTAACATATCTTTATTACAATAATACAAACATTTCGCACTTGTTCTTATATATATATATTTAAAACTGCAAAAATAACACATAAGTCAAAATTTAGAACTTGACCTTGACTTTTGATCCTGACCTCATTTTTTATGTTAGGACCTAGGGACTTCAAATAAAAAAAAAGTTCTAGGGTTATACGATTAAAGGTTTATAATTTAAAAAAAACATACTGACGAATTTATTCCGTAAAGATGATAACACCTATAAAATTTCATCGAATCACTTTCATTTAAATTAGCCAAAAACTGTCGATAAAAAATTTTGTTGCGAAGGAGATGCACACATTTGATAAACAGTGAATAGGGAGATAACTCTTACAAAGAAAATTGTTTGTCTTAGCAGTGTGAAATTTAAAAGCACTTAAATTCTCCCTCATCATGCTCGTCCGTATTTAAATTATTTCTTTACTAAATCATTGGTATAATAAATATAACAAAACTCTAGATATAGGTTTAGTTGCTATTATAATCACATACATTCTTATGTTCAAACTCTTTTAGGTCATTTTTTTAGTAGCAATAAACAAAAAAACTATGTTAATTGGACATGCTTAAATACTATATATGCCCTTGAATTTTTACTAGATAACATTTTTGTTCGCTTTGGGGATTCCGTATATCGTCAGATTATCGGAATTCCAATGGGGACTAACTGTGCACCACTTATTGCGGACCTGTTTTTGTATTGTTATGAGTTACAATTTATGACAAAAATAAGCAAAGACCCATCGAAACTACATCTAATAAACAAATTTAATAATACTTTTAGATATTTGGATGATATTTTGGCTCTCAATAATGACGACTTCAGTATGTATATTAATGAATTTATCCTGTTGAACTTACTTTAAATAAAGTTAATACTAACAATGCCCACTGCCCTTTTCTCGATCTTGATATCTATATCACTAATGGAAAGCGGAATACTAAAACTTATGATAAAAGGGATGATTTTTCATTTCCTATCGTTAATTATTCGTTTTTAGATGGTGACGTTCCCTTGTCACCATCTTACGGTGATTATATATCTCAACTTGTACGATTCGCTCGTGTATGTAACAATGTTTTAGATTTTAACGAGAGAAATTTATGTATTACTGAAAAATTATTACACCAGGGTTTTCGATATCACAAACTAGTCAAAACATTTACTAAATTTTATCATCGGTATAAAGACATCATTCGTAAATATAGCTCAACATGCAGACTTCTAATACGTTCAGGTATTTCACATCCAATTTTTTATGGAAACATTCTTTATAAAGCACAAAGGTGTGAGTATTCCCCTCAGAAACTTACAAAACCTTTGAATAGACTTATTACGAAGGGATATAATTACGATACTGTTGTCAAGTCATTAAAGTTTGCATATTTTGGCGTTAATATTGAGTCACTGATAAGGTCTTTGCATCGGAACTAAACACATTTATTCTAAAAACAGTTGTTGGCATGACACGGGTTATGTTCTTCTCATATATGTTATGATGGTATGATACTAAACCCCTAACGGGAAGGATTGTGCCTGATGTTCATATGATGAAATCATAATCTTTCAGTCAGTTTAATTGAAGTCTGGAGCTGGCATGTCAGTTAACTGCTAGTAGTCTGTTGTTATTTATGTATTATTGTCATTTTGTTTATTTTCTTTGGTTACATCTTCTGACATCAGACTCGGACTTCTCTTGAACTGAATTTTAATGTGCGTATTGTTATGCGTTTACTTTTCTACATTGGTTAGATGTATAGGGGGAGGGTTGAGATCTCACAAACATGTTTAACCCCGCCGTATTTTTGCGCCTGTCCCAAGTCAGGAGCCTCTGGCCTTTGTTAGTCTTGTATTATGTTAAGTTTAGTTTCTTGTGTACAATTTGGAAATTAGTATGGCGTTCATTATCACTGGACTAGTATATATTTGTTTGGGGGCCAGCTTGGGGACGCCTCCGGGTGCGGGAGTTTCTCGCTGCATTGAAGACCTGTTGGTGACCCTCAGCTGTTGTTTTTTATTTGGTCGGGTTGTTGTCTCTTTGACACATTCCCCATTTCCATTCTCAATTTTATTATGACAAAATAAACTGCAAACTGTCGTAGTTACTGTGAGCACTTTCGATGAAATGACACTCACAAATTTCTTTAAATAATACAACGGAACCCCACCTTTTAAACCGCCAAAGTATTTCACGTGCATAGATATCACCCATAAATATTTATAACCAAAACAAGAACTCGTTATACAACTAATCTCACTAACCAGTTTGGAACTTACAAATAGTATAACTATAACACAGGGGGAAACTCAAGTCTTAACGAAACGAAATTTAAATAAACTGCACGATGCAATATAAGAAATATCTAAGCGACATATTGCTAAACTAAAAATTCAAACTTTGGCGGGTTTTTTTTTAAATTTGAAACCAATTGTTTGAGAACAATTGAAGGTCTTTCCACCCATAAAGATCAATTATGATAGAGGACTATGAAAATTCCGTTTGAAATATCATATCCAGGGTCAAAATATAGGTTATTGTACACTGATTCCAAGACTACATGGTTTCTATACGTTTTTTCCCAAATAAGGGAGATAAATTGGGTTCTTTCGACCTATGCCAACAATTTAAAATTAAGGTATAAATTGTATGAAACAATGTTGGCATAGGTTGAATAATTTGTTACAGATTAAGTGTTATAAAAACATGAATTAATTAGGGGTTAATCAATTTACAACCAGTTTAAACCTAGCGTTAAAGTATACTCAATATACAATTTATTTTACAAATACAAGTGAAAATGTAGGTAATTGTGTGTGATGAGGATCTCTATTTCATAACGGAATTAATTTAAAATTAATGTAATGAAATAATTGGAAAAAAAGTCATCTAGTTATATTAAATATCTATTGGTGTCATTTTCATGAATAATATAAAAATATATGATAATAAAAATATAAAAAAAAATATAAAATAGATTCCTTCAAATACAACACTATTGAAACTTGTGTATTTCATAAACACTGACAGTTAGGGTACTACTTGTACAAGTAATCTTTATTTACTTGAAGAAGTAAAAAAAAACAAGTTAATTATAATGTTAGAATACTTTGCACTTAATTTTCTCAAAATATCACTTGTATAAGTGAATTATTTTTACAATCCCACAATTATTCTCACTCATTTTACACTTTTTACACCTTGTTTATTTATTTTTCCAAATTATCTTATTATTATCTAATTATCAATTCGGATGATGGAGTTTCAAATTAGAGACACAATATGCAACCATAAAACTCAGAACTCAATATAATGAATAAAAACAAACACGGAGTACTTTAATTTTCTAAACTAAAACTAAGTAAATAAATGGTGCACTGTCCCACTAGAAAGTTGCTGCCGATAAATGAACCAAAAAATCATGAAATGCCGTGTTTTGAAGTCGAAGTTTATTTACCGATTGTCACCTTATAGTAAAAATCAACAAAAACCATGGGTATTGAGTATGTGTTTAACATGTACAACCAGATAATTATTGTTTATTTTAATGACATATCCATGCGTATTGCAATCACCGGAATTTTAAGAGGAGGGTCACGCTAAGGTCACTATGCATACGGAAAATATGTCGGCGAATTGCTTCCTAGAACTAGCAATTAAAAAAAGTAAACTCCTTCACAATGTGGACAAATTAAAGAATTTTCTTCAGAAAAAAGTATATGCACATAAGTTATATAATGAAAACTATCCATTTAGTTATAAAAAACACATGCATATTTTTTTTTAATTTCAAGTTTCATATGACTTCAAAATTCATTTCTCTTGAAGAATGGTATATTTGTATATTTTGTTGCTTGTTGAAATATGCTTCATATTAAAAATACAACAAAATAATGAACCAAAATTATCATAAAAATATGCACAAATGAAATAACTTTTCATCTCTTTTTTTCTCAAGTGTGGTAAGTGTTTGATTTAAGAAATTTAATCATATTTTTAATTATAATGATTTCATATTTATTTCAACACAACTTTGTTAGTATCAAGTGTTCTATTCTACAATTTTTGTCTTTTTAGATATTTTTTTTAATACTTCCATTTTTACTTCAACATAATTTTGCAAATACTTAATTGTTTTTCCTGAATATTTTTAAAATAGTAATATTAAATGCTTGAATATACTGACTGTATTTGACCTTTTATTAATTAATAATTGTTATAACAACACCTATTGTATTTTGTTAGTAGGCATAGGTTGAATATATTTTTATCAAATGTTAGCATGGTTATGATGGTCATGAGATAAAAGAAAAGGTCAAAATCTAGAACGTCAATTTCACCTATGACCTTGAGTTCAATTTCAAGGTCATAAACCAAGGGCTTCAAATCAAAAGTCCATATGTCTTAATTATTTATGGTTAATGAGTTATATCACTATATGCCTACTTTTCAATATAAGGGGGCAGAACACTCCGATTTAATGTGAGCGTACACTCTCAACAAAAATTCATGTTTTACGACATGTTGCAACTTACAATTTAGTTAAAATATATTGTTGATTTCTTATACGGTTTATGAAAAGAATTGAAAATAAGCCAAACTTAAAATTTAAAATACGATCTTGACCTCTGACATTGACTTAATTTTCTTATTCTTGAATCAATGACTTCAAATAAAAAGATCCTGGTCTCTATCACTAATGATTTATAAGATAGAAATTTATATCACTTACATCAATTGCATAAGGGGAAATAACTCTCATATGGAGTGTTCATATCGCTTCGGTCAAATCATGCGAAAGATATAACGATCAATTTTATAAAATAAATTTGTCTCTTTCTTTTACGGTCACATAGGAGATGAAGTCACAAGGAAAACAATGTTCGGGGAGATTACTCTCACAAAGAAAATTGTTCGTCTTATCAGGGTGAAATGTAAAAGCGCATGAACTATATGATACAATAAGAGAAATATCTAAGCCACATATTGCGAAACAAATATTTATCGCAAGAACGAAACAATTGTTAGCCGAGGACTTCTCCCTCTAAAACATAATTGATTGATTGATCGAAATTTTCAAATTTATTAAAAAGAAGCTGGTTCCTGTGTACTTATAGTTAAAATTGGCGTCTAATCATCAGTTTCTTTATACTGATGCGATAAATAAGTGGTTTCTATATACGTCTGAGAAAAATAAGAGATATAATGTGCAACAAAAATAAATGTTACTTCTGGTCTCATAAAATAGCTTCTTTCACACTCATTCCAAAATTACAGGGTTTTTATATACCTCTGCCTGTAAAGCAGGAGATAATTGGCCCCTTCAGGTTTATCGAAAGTCACTTCTGTCTTTAGTAAAAAGATTATGTATATAAATTACAAAATATACGAATTTCTAGTACTTTTCCATGAAAGTGTTCCATCTCACAGAGACATAACTTGGGAACTTGGGAATGTGATCCATCTCACAGAGACATAACTTGGGAATGTTACCAGTAGATAAACATGTGCATATTGTTTACATTGAAATCTATGGTAACCTTTCATTCGAGGTAGGGGTAGTTAAGAAAATTAGTGTTAGTTTAAACTCTGAGAAGTTCAGGGCATATAAACGTTGAAAATATTCCGCACAGCCCTATTTTTTGACCTTTGAAAAAAAAATGTGGTGCATATGAACTTTCAAATTTAGGACAAGATTTTTTTCAAAACCTCATAGTAAAAGTGGTACAGTTTTAGCCGTAAAAGGAGTTTCTATAAAAAATTGCATTGTCAATATTTACAGAAATGCAACCTTTAAGATTCCGCCGAATCGCTTTGAACCAATTTAGACAAACAATCATGAGGATGTAACGAACTATAAAGAATTTTGTCGATATCTATTTTTATTACGAAGAATGCATCAAATTGATAAACAGGTGTCTTTTACGGTTACGGAGAAGATGTAGTCACAAGGAAAACAGTGTTCAGGGAGATAACTCTTACAGAGAAAATTGTTCGGCTTAGCAGGGTAAAATTTAAAAGCGCATACATTGTACAATACAATATAAAAAATATCTAAGCGACATATTGCGAAACAAATATTTAGCAGAAGAAAAAAATAATAATTAAAAGAAATACAATAGGTCTTATCACAGAAAAGTGGAAAGACTTATAATAATAAATAAAAAAACAATTGTTCAGAGTACATTGAAGATCTTTCCACATCATTTTTTTTTATAAAGTTTATTGAAGAATCTTGTTCCTGTTTAATCAAAGTTAAAATTGGCGTCTATTCATAAGTTTCTACAAACTGATTCGATAAATAAATTGTTTCTATATACTTTAGACTGAAATAAGGGAGACAGAGGGCTACTTCCAGTGAAATTAATATCACTTCCGGTCTCATATGATAGGTTCTTTAACACTGATTACAAAAATATATAGTTTCTATATGATTTTGGCTGTAAACCAGGAGAAAATTGGCCACTTCAGGTTTATTGAATGTCACTTTTAGTCTTTAGTGATAAATAAATGTATGAAAATTACAAAATATTGGATTTTGAGTACTTTTCCTATGAAAAATTTGCAAAAAGTCTTTTTCCGGTTTTCTCAGGGTCACTTGCGATTGTCATTTTTCAAGAATATATGTTACTCAACCTTTTGAAAGATGATATGGCTTTAATATGAACAAAGTTGAAGTACTACTCAATTAACCTTATAATAAGACATTCAGGGGCACGTGCTCCTTTATGATGCCATTAGCAAATGTAACATTTCTTCAATACAATAAGGCAAACATTTTACAATTGTTCTTTTTTACATATCTTTAAAACTGTTTGAGAAATTGCAGAAACAAGGAAAAGTCAAAATTGAGAACGTGACCTAGACCTTTGAACTTGACCTCATTCAGTAAGAATCTAGTGTCCTCAAGTACAACTATACCAGCGTTATACGGTTAATGGTTTATGAGTTAAAAAGACATACCGACAAATTTATTTGGTAAAGGTAGATAACTCCTACAAAATCTCATCGAATTGCTTCGATTCAAATTAGCCAAAAATGTCTAAGGACGAAATAGACTTAACAGAATCTATCTTTTCGTTCCTTTTTTGTGTTACGAAGAAAATACAAACACAAGATAACCAGTGAATGGGGAGATAACTCATACTTAGAAAATTGTTCGGCTTAGCTGGTTACACATTAAAAAGCGCATAAACTGTATGATACTTTGTGAGAAATATCTGAGCCACATACTGCGGAACAAAAATTTAAGGTGAGACCATAATTTCAGGAGAGAATAAAGAAAAGAAATAATAATAACCAAAACATATACAATAGGTCTTTCCACCAAAAGGTGGAAAGCCCTAAAGATCAGATCAATGACCTATATAAAATGTCAATTGATCTTGAACAATTGAGAGGTCTTTCCTTTTTGTAATTTAAAAAAGTAAAGCCTTAATGGACCCAACGTTTTTCAATTGTCAATTTCTGTAGGTATAATCGTTTCTGAGATATCCATTAAAAAGTTGTCAGGTCAAAATTCAAGGTCAACCTTGAAATCCTGTCAATATGGTGAAAAAAATAGTTCACTATCTAGGACATGAACTTGACCTTTGACCTTGTGACATTTTTTAAGGTGATTGTTCTTTTATGTCATTGCTGAAGATCCTATGGGTCAATGACCTTTGGTTATATAGAGAAAGCTGATTTTGTTTTAAAAAAACCAAAAACAGGGGTTATGTCCCTTTCAAAAAAGATCAAATCTTTTATAGCAAATATCAAAAAGTTGCACATTCATAACAAAAACATTTTCCACTATTCAACACTTCTGTAACTATTAAGGTAGCTTAGATTTTCCCATTACAATAAGTTGGGTCAAAAGTCAAGGAGAACATCAACTAAAACAATGAGCAATTTTTCAAAGTCACATGAATTGATGATGATTGGTGGAGATTCTAGGTGTCTACAACATACGTTTTCTGAGCTTTGTTGGCTAACCGAATACGGTCAATTTTCATAGGGCATAACACTACTAATAAGTCGTTCAATGATTTCGATCTAAATGAAACAAAAAACCAGGGTATGGTCCTGAACATATTTCACTCTTCGTGTTTGAATGACAACAAGGGTTTTAGATTTTGATAGGATTACTCAGAACCGACAAATGTTTTCTTCTCAAATGGTGAGTGTCGGATAAGTATTATGACACCAATACAAAGTGTGGATACGAAAGCAACACGTCTTACGGTTCAAGCTGCTTATTTTATTAAAGTTTGGGGGAAATGAATAATAATAATAATTACTAGAAGAAGAAATACAGTATGGTATTTCTCTTTTGAAAAAGGAAAACATCTTAATGATGTTATTAAAAAACCCAAAACCATGTTATTAATATGAAAGTAGTAAAACTAGGTCTAAAATGTCATTTCAATTATCAAAAGATAACTTCTTGTACTGTAATTCCTAAAATATATGTTTCCTATACAATATTTTTAAATAAGGCAGATAATCAGTTACTTCCGGTTTGAAAAATGTTACTTCCGATTCTATTTGAATATTTAATTGACACTCATTCCAACAATATCTGGTTCTATATAATTTCATATTAATAGAGTACAAAAATAGCTACTTCCGTTTTATACAAGGTCACTTCCGGTTGTTCTTTCAAGGTTAAATGGTTTGAAACCTATTGCAAAAAGTCTCATGGTTTTATCATGTATATATATATGAGGTAAAAGCAAAGGTCAAAATCTAGAACGTCAAGTTAAGCTATGACCTTGTAATAATTTCAAGGTCATAAACCAAGGACTTCAAGTAATAAGACCAAAGGTTTTAACTATATTTGGTTAATGAGTTATATCACCATACGCGTATTTTTAAATATAGCAGGGGAGAAAACTCCCTTTGACGTTCAACGTACCCTTGCAATCAAAATTTACGTGTTATCACATAAACAACACGATGGGTGCCACAAGTGGAGCAGGATCTGCTTACCCTTCCGGAGCACCTGAGATCACCCCTAGTTTTGGTGGGGGTTCGTGTTGTTTATTCTTTAGTTTTCTATGTTGTTTAAAGTGTACTTTTGTTTGCTTGTCTTTTTCATTTTTAGCCATGGCGTTGTCAGTTTATTTTCGATTTATGAGTTTGACTGTCTCTTTGGTATCTTTCGTCCCTCTTTTAAAGCAAAGGTCAAAATCTAGAACGTCCGATCAACCAATGACCTTGACCTAAATATCAAGGTCATAAACGAAGGACCACAAATCAAAGACCATTGGTCTTTAAGATGTATGGTTAATGAGTTATAACACTGTACGCATAATTCTAAATATAAGAAAAGCGAAAACTCCCATTTATTGTCTACGTACTCTCTCAACTAAATTAATATCTCGCAACTAACAATTTAGTAAACACAAAATTGTCGATATCTGTTACGGTTTTTGAAAAAAGGTGAAAATGAGCCAAAATCAAAATTCAGAATATTACCATGACCTTTCACCTTGACCTAATTTGGACCAAGAACCTTAAATCAATAGACTCCAAGTCTCTATCACTTATGGTTTACAAGATAGAAATGCATATCAATTACATGTCACATGCATAAGGGGAAATAACTCTTAAATGAAGTGTTCCTTTCGCTTCGGTCAAAATAGGACAAATCATGCGAAATATATCATGAAGAATTTGATCAAATAGATGTGTCACTTTCTATTGTGGTTACGGAGTAGATGCAGTCACAAGGAAAACAGCGTTTACAATATAGTTGATCGGCTTAGAATGGGTGAAAATAAAAAGTGCATAAACTGTATATTACAATCTAAGAAACATCTTAGCGGCATATTGTGAAACAAAATATTACGCGAGAATAAAATTTGGCGGAAGAAAATAATAAAAATAATAATAATCAGAACAAATACATTAGATGTTTCCACAGAAAAGTGGAAAGACCTAATAATCAGAAGAAATACAATAGGTCTTTCTCACAGAAAAGTGGAAAGACCTTATAATGAGAACAAATGCAATAGGTCTTTCAACAGAAAAGTGGAAAGACCTAATAATCAGAAGAAATACAATTGGTGTTTCCAAATCAAAAAAAATTTGAAAAGAAACTACTGCTAGTTACTTTATACGGACGCAATACTTAAGTGGTTTAGATATACGTTTGAGTGAAGTAAGAAAGATAGTTTGCTACTTCTGGTAAATTAAATATCTTTTCCGGTCTCAAATGATAGCTTCTTTTACATAGATTCCGAAAACATATAGTTTCTATATACTTTTGCCTTATACCAGGAGATAATTGGCAACTTCCGGTTGATCGAAAGTCATATCTAGTCTTGAGTGATAAGTTTATGTATTTATATTACAAATTATATGAATTCCAAGTATTTTTATGAAAAAAAACTGCAAAAATGGCTACCTCCGGTTTTTTCAAGGTCCCTTCCGGTTGTCATTTGTCAACGTCATATGTCACCCGACTTTTTGTTAAAGGTCATATGGCTTTATAATGAACCAAGTTGAAGTAATAATTAATTAACCTTATAATTACACATTTCAGGGACAGTAACTCTTATAAGATGCAACTGGATTGTTTCAGACCAAATGGAATGTATTTATATTACAATATAGCAAACATTTTGCACTTGTGCTTTATATACATATCTTTAAAGTGTTGAAAAAAATGCAAAAAAAAGCTAAAATAACTTTGACCTTTAACCTTGACCTGACTTTCATTTTTTTTAACCAAGGACCTAAAATCAAAGGATCCTAGGTCTCTATCACTTATAGTTTACAAGATAGAAATGCATATCACTTATATCAAATGCAGAAGGGGAAAACTCTCATATGGAGTGTTCTTATCGCTTCGGTCAAAATAGGACAAATCATGCGACGGATATACCGAGCACTTTTATAAAATAAAGTTGTCGCTTTCTTTGACAGTTACGGAGGAGATGCAGTCACAATGCAAGAAAACAGTGTTTGGGGAGATAACTCTTACAAAGAAAATTGTTCGTCTTAGTAGGTTGAAATTTGAAAGCACATAAACTATATGATGCAATATTAGAAATATCTAAGCGACATATTGCGAAACAAATATTTATCGCAAGAAAAAAATTAGGCAGAAGAAAAAAAAAACATAATTAGAAGAAACACACAGAAAAGTAGAAAGACCTAATAATCAGAACAAATACAATAGTTTTTTCAACAGAAAAGTGGAAAGACCTAATAATAATAATAATAATAATAATAATAGTAATAATAATAATAATAATAAGAAGAAGAAGAAGAAGAAGAAGAAGAAGAAGAAGAAGAAGAAGAAGAAGAAGAAGAAGAAGAAGAAGAAGAAGAAGAAGAAGAAGAAGAAGAAGACGACGTGGAGAAAACTTCTATAAGGGTTGACCAAAAACACTTCGACATAAATTGGTTGAAGTTGCGCTCTATCGTAAACAATGATTTGGCAAACACATCTTATCATTTACTGTTACAATTTCTTTAGAATTAAGATAACAAGCGAAATTAAAAATTTAGAACATGATCTTAACCTTTGACCTTGACCTCAATATAAAAAAAATGGACCAAGGACTCCAAATCAAAAGACTTTAGGTCGGTATGACTTATAATGTGTGAATTTATACACCATATCAACTATTTCAAATTTTCAAAGGCAAATAACTCCCATATAATGTTAACCGATCACATCACTTAAACTTAATCAAACCATTATAAAGAGAAGATGAACAATTTGGTGAAAACAGTTTGTTAAAATCTTTTACGGTTGCAGAGTAATAAAAAAATAAGAAAAAGGGTACGTGGGTAGATGACTTCATAAGAGTAAGTCTTATCTTAGACAGGGTGAGTTTGAAACCCCCATCACTGAACAACATCATTGGCCAAAAGATGCTATCAATATGTTGTAAAACAAATAAAAAAAAACCAATCAGACAGCAGAAAAAAACTATAATCAGAACAAAAACAACAGATCTTTTTACGAAAAGTGAAAAGATCACAAAATGTTAATAATAATTAAAAACCAATTGTTCAGAGAACAATTGCAGGTCTTTCCACTTCTAAAAATAAAAGTTGATATGAAAACATCAAACTTCAGTTTAAAACGTCAGTTTCTATTGCTTTATGATGTATAAATATTCATTTTAAAGCAAAGGTCAAAATCTAGAAAGTCCAATCAATATATGACCTTGTCTTCAATTTCAAGGTCATAAACTCAGGACCTCTAATCAAAAGACCTTTGGTCTTTAATGTGTATGGTTAATGTGTTATATCACTTTACCCATAATTCTAAATATTAGATTTTTTTGTTTACGCACCCTCTCAACCAAAATGAAATATGACGACATGTCGCAACCAACAATTTAGTAAAAATAATTTGTAGATATCTTATGAGGTTTTAAAAATAAGTGAAAATAGCAAAATTCAAAATTTAGAATATGACCTTGACCTTTGACCTTGACCTAATTTCCATTTTTTGAACCAATGACCTTTCATCAAAAGACCATAGGTCTCTATCTCTTATGGTTTACAAGATAGAAATGCATATCACTTATATCAAATGCATAAGTGGAAATAACTCTGATATGGACTGTTCCTATCGCTTCGGTCAAACTAGGACTAATCATGCGAAGGATATAACGAGCAATTTTATAAAATAAATTTGTCGCTTTCTTTTATGGTTACAGAGGAGATGCAGTCACAAGGAAAACAGTGTTCGGTGAGATAACTCTTACAAAGAAAATTATTCGGCTCAGAATGGGTAAAAATAAAAAGCGCATAAACTGTATGATACTACATAAGAAATATCTAAGCGAGATCTTGCGAAACAAAAATTTTACGCGAGAACAACATAAGCCGGAATAAAAAAAAAGGTCTCTCCACTTCTAACAATCTATACACATTGAAAATAGTATTGCAACACCAAATTGAAATTGAAATTAAAAAAACATTCTTTATTTTTTGTGATATAATTTGCTGAAATAGAACCAGTTAAACATTATTTAAATATCACCTGAGTAAAAGTTGCAAAATTCATTTTTTTGTACAAAAAACACTTCATTTTGTTATTAAAATTGTGGTTAGATAAGACATTTTTTTTGCATACATTTTTTGATCGTTTAAATGCCAATGTTATCATAAACTATGTTTCAATATTATGTTACAAATATTTTATCATATTCCATCCAAAATAAGAGGCTGATTTTTCAATTTATAAAAAATCAAGGTGTTGCAATACTCTTTTCCATGTGTATATTTTGATAGGACAACCTTAAAATTCAGTTTAAAATGTCAGTTCCTACTGCTTTTTTTAAAAGTTGTATAAACATGAATTTAAATCAAAGGTCAAAAACTAAAACATCCAATGGACCAATGACCTTGACATCAATTTCAAGGTCATAAACCAAGGATCTCAAATCCAAAGACCACAGGTCTTAAGTAAATATGGTTAATGAGTTATATCCCTTTACGCATAATTCTAAATATAAGATGGGCGAAAACTTCCATTTATTATCTACACACCCTCAAACAAAATTTACATGTTACGACATGTTGCAACTAACAATTTAGTAAAATAATTTGTCGATATGTTATACAGTTTTTGAAAATAAGTGAAAAAAAAAAAATCTCAATTTAGATTATGACCTTGACCTTTTACCTTGACCTTATTTCCATTTTTTGGACCAAGGCACTTTAATGAGAGACCCTGATCTCTATCTCTTATAGTTTACAAGATAGAAATGCATATCACTTATACGACATGCATTAGGGGAAATAGCTCTCATATGGAGTGTTCCTGTCGCTTCGGTCAGACTAGGGCAAATCATGCGAAGGATATAACGAGCAATTTTATAAAATAAAGGAGTAGGTCCAGTAAGACCCCTTTTTGGCCCCAAAATATAGCAGTTTTACAAAATTGTTAAAATGTAAACTTTTAGTTATTTATTGGACAGTAAAATGCTTCTGCTACATAAATATGGGCTGTTTTTGACAATACAATGCATATATATCGGATACTAGCACCATTAAGTCATGCTAAATTACTGAAAACTTCACAATTCTAGCATTTTAGTTAAATTTTAGACGGTTTTCGTGTAAAACGAAAGTGGCCGCATTCGTGTTCATCCTTAATATTGAAATGTAAGTTGTATTTTACGATAATACTTTACATATATAAAGGTTGAGGATGAACACGGATGCGGCCACTTTCATTTCAGACAAATACGAGCTGAAAAGTGACATTTATCGGCATATTTGGTAGATTTTTCATATTTCAGCTTGAATCGGTGCGTTTTTTATGACTAAATCAGTTAAAATCTTTCACATTAAGTAATAAATTCAAATAAAATAGACACTTAAGTGTTTAAAAAGTGTTCAAAATCTTTCGTCAGATGAACCTTACATTTGAGGCCAAAATCGGCCCTTACCTAACCTACTCCTTTGTCGCTATCTTTTATGGTTAAAGAGGAGATGCAGTCACAAGGAAAACAGTGTTCGGGTAGATAACTCCTACAAAGAAAATTGTTCGGCTTAGAATGGGTAAAAATAAAAAGCGCATAAACTGTAAGATACTACATTAGACATATCTAAAAGACATCTTTCGAAACAAAAATTTTACGCGAGAACTAAAAAACAGGAATAGAAAAAAAAATGATAATTAAAAACCAATTGTTCAGAGAACAATTGCAGGTCTTTCCACTTCTAACAATATATTTTGATAGGAAAACCTTAAAATTCAGTTTAAAATGTCAGTTCCTACTGCTTTTTTTAAAAGTTGTATAAACATGAATTTAAATCAAAGGTCAAAATCAAGAACATCCAATGAACCAATGACCTTGACATCAATTTCAAGGTCATAATCCAAGGACCTCAAATCCAAAGACCACAGGTCTTTAGTATGTATGTTTAATGAGTCATATCACTTTACGCATAATTCTAAATATAAGATGGGCGAAAACTCCCATTTATTGTCTGCTCATTCTCTGAAACAAAATGTACATGTTACGACATGTCGCAACTCACAATTTAGTAAAATAATTTGTCGATATGTGATACAGTTTTTGAAAAGCCAAAATCAAAATTAAGAATATGACCTTGACCTATGACATTGACCTTATTTTTATTTTTTTGGACCAGGGGTGTCAAATCAAAAACTCCTACGTCGACTCTATCACTTATTGTTTCCTGTAAGAAATGCAAATTACTTATATCACATGCATAAGGGGAAATAACTCTCATATGGAGTATTCATATCGCTTTGGGAAAAATTGGGCAAATCAGGCGAATGATGTAACGGCCAATTTTATGAAATAAATTTGTCGCTTTCTTTTGCAGTTATTGAGGAAATGTAGTCACAAGGAAAACAGTGTTCGGGGAGATAACTCTTACAGAGAAAATTATTCCCCTTAGAATTGGTGAAAAGCGCATAAACTGTATGATACTATAACAGAAATATCTTAGCGCATATTTCGAAACAAAAATGTTACGCGAGAACAAAATTTGGCAAAAGAAAATAATAATGATAATAATTCAAAACCAAGTGTTCAGAGAACAATTGAAGGTCTTTCCACCATAAGGATCTATTTTGACATGAAAATATTAATATTTAGTTTTAAATGTCAATTTTAGCGTCAAATGACAGCTTAATGTACGCTGATTCCAAAAATATATGGTTTGTTTACAAAAAGATATTAATAAGGGTGATTAAACTCCGGTTTGAAAAATGTCACTTTCGGTAATGTTTGATAGTTTACTTCACACTGATTCTAAAAAGATATGGTTCTATATACTTGAACATTAATTTAGTACAAAAAAGGCTACTTCCGGTTTACAAAAGGTCACTTCCGGTGGGCTTTTTCTAGATCAAATGGCTTGCAACCTTATGCAAAGAGTCCCATGAATTTATCATGTATACATATGAGGAAGAAGAAAAGGTCAAAATCTAGAATGTTAAATTAACCTATGGTCTTGAGCTCAATTTCAAGGTCATAGACCTAGGACCTCAAATCAAAAGACCCTAGGTCTTAATTGTATATTACAAATGAGTTATATCACCATACGTGTAATTTTAAATAAAATAGGGGAGAAAACTGGCATTTAATGTCTATGTACCCCATTCAATTCAAACTTTACTTGTTACGACATGTTGCAACCAACAATTCTGTAAAAATATTTTTTCGATATCTTATAAGATTTCTGAAAATAAGTGATAACAAGCCAAAACCATTTTTTTTTCATATGACGTTTACCTTTGACCTTGACCTAATTTTCATTTTTTGGACCAAGGACCTCAAATTAAAAGACCCTAGGCCTATATCTCTTTTTGTTAATCAGTTAGAAATGCATATCACTTATATCAAATTTTTAAGGGGAAGTAACTCTCATATGGAGTCTCCGTATAGCTTCAGTCCAAATAGTCACCCTAATCCTGAAAACGTAGCGAGCAATTTGGTAAAAGAAATTTGTTGTTATCTTTGATGGTTGCGAAGGAGTAGTTGACACAAGAAAAACAGTGTTTGGGGAGATAATTCTTTCAACGTAAAGTCTTCTGTCCAAGGGTGTAAGTTTTTAAAGCGTATAGTTTGTTCGATATCATATGCGTAATGTCTAAGCGACATCTTGTGAAATAATATTACCCCTCAAGAACAAAATCTAGGCGAAAGAACCAAAAAAATTATAATCAGAACAGAAACAATAGGTCTTTTCACGGAAAGGTGGAAAGACTAAATAATCAGAACAAATACAATAGGTCTTTCTACTGAAAAGTGGAAAGACCTAATAATCAGAACAAATACAATAGGTCTTTCCAAAGAAAAGTGGAAAGACCTAATTATAATAATTATAATAATAATAATAATTAAAAACCAAATGTCAGGGAACAATCGAAGGTCTTTTCACCAGTAAGGATCTATTTTGATATGAAAAATGTTAAAATTGTTTTTAAATGTCAATTCCAAGATAAAATGACAGCTTTATGTAGGTTGATTCCTAAAGTCTCGGTCACACCTTACCGGATAGCTCGAACGGACGCCTAACGGATAACTTTTTCAATCCGTTCATGTCCGTTAGACGTCCGTTCTTATCCGTTATACGTCCGTCCATATCCGTTGCATGTCCGTTGAGCGTACGTTTTATCCGACAACGTCCGTTCTGTCCGGTGGAAAATTTTGAGCATGTTCAAAACTTTATACGGACGTCCAACGGATAAAATGTCCGTTGAACGTCCGTTAGGCGTCCGTTTTGTACGGTACTCGTCTGTTTCGTTTCCATTTTGTATCCGTTACGTGTCCGTTACGTGTCCGTTACGTGTCCGTTATACATCCGTAGGAGGTCTGGAAAATAAATTCACCAACGGACTTCTACCGGACGTTTAACGGATAAAACGGATGTTGAACGGATGAGAAACGGACTTCTACCGGACGTATAACAGATAAAACGTTTAATGAAAGGATCTGAAACTGATAAATGCCAATTGAAAATTTCGAGTCAGAAATGCCAATTATTGGTATGTCAGATTTCTTAAGGTTCATGAATTCTTATTATTCATAATCGATCTTAGAGTATAGGCACGTCTTCACAATCAAGCAGTTCTTATTCAGGCCAGAAACTGCCCTTGGGCGGAATTTTGAAGAACAAACCAAAACCAGTTACACAGAGATATTTTGAATATTTATGCGATTTCCATGTATTATTATTGTCGCCTTTGATGTTTCCGTATATATCTTGTTCATCCGTTTTATCCGGTACGCTTCCGTTAGGTGTCCGTTTTATGCGGTACTCGTCCGTTGGATGTACGTTCGACATCCGTTCTGTCCGGTACGTGTCCGTTTCTCGTACGTTGCATATCCGGTGTGTGTCCTTAATGCATCCGTTACACGACCATTTTGTTCGGTCAGTACATACATCAACGGAATCCCAACGGATACAATTTTATCAACGGACAACTTTTATTGTCATCCGTTAGGCGTCCGTTCGTGCTATTCGGTAAGGTATGACCGAGGCTTAACATATGTACATGGAAAAAAGTATTGCAACACCAAATTGAAATTCAAATTAAAAAAACACTTTTTATTTTTTTGTTAAATAATTTTTTGATATAGAACTGGTTAAATATTATTTAAATATCACCTGAGTTATATAAATAAATATCGACTCTATCAGTTCGTATCTGCACATGCAACTACTGTACTCGTAAACACTCAAACAGATGTTTTTATCCTCATTGTTTTCAAAACTTAAAATAACCAAGTTTATAAATATATGTTATTGACACCTTGTAATTGGTCATCCACAACTTGATCTTAATTGCATTATGATGGCAGATATCCAGCATGAGGAAAGCAGGTATGTCGCTGTGATAATAGCACGTATTGTTGGTCATTACCATTCCACTATAAGTCGTTTTGAGAATAAAAATCAGGCAAAAAACGATGCTAAAGACCTTCCGAGGTCAAGAAGACCCCCTATAACATCTGCTAGGGAAAATAAAGCATAATGAAGGTTGGTCGGAAGGAAACCAATTGCAAACAATACAATCCTAAAAAGAGAATGATGACCATACAGGAGCCTTTAAACAAGAAGTGTTCGAGATCGGCTCATCGCTACTGGTTATCGTGCGATAATACCATTTCGGGGACCTTTGCCTACGAACAGACACACAGATGCCCGTATCCAATATAGTGCAGAGCTCGCCAAAGTTGGAAATTAGAGGAAGATCCATTGTTCCAATGGAATTCGGTTTATCTTCCTTAGTCAATCGTAGCCCGAATTTGAACCATAACGAGCATATATGGGACACTAGTGGGCGTAAAGTGCATGAATGGACACCCCAGTTCACGCAAGTCATGAAATGAACAATACCCTTCGTCAAAAATGGTTGCTTCTAGCAAAACGACAAACTAGTCGACTTATGATAGGAATCAGAAGACGTTAAGATGCGGTTATCCGTTTGAATGGAGGCTGCGCACAAAGTACTAATTCTTTGGCGTATAACGATCAACCATGATGTGAACAATCATCTAAAGATTAATTTTGAAATGTCTGACATTGTAAAGTTCGACTACAGTAAAAGTTGTAAAATGCATTTTTTTTGTACAAAAAACACTTCATTTTGTTATAAAAATTTTGGTTAGATAAAAAAAATTTTCATACATTTTTTGTTCGTTTTAAAGCCAATGTTATCATTAACTATGTTTCAATATTATTTTATCATGTTCCATCAAAAATAAAAGACTGATTTTTCAAGTTTTAAAAAATCAAGGTGTTGCAATACTTTTTTCCTTGTGTATATATGGTTTTATGTAAAAAAAATATAAATAAGGGAGATAATCTTTTACTTCCGATTTGAAAAATGTCACTTCCGGTATTGTTTGATAGTTTAATTGACACCGATTCCAAAAGTACATAGTTCTATATACTTTTACATAAATGTAATGCAAAAAATAGAGACTTCTGGTTTACAAAACGTCACTTCCAGATGGCGTTTCGTAGTCAAAAGGCTTGCAACCTAATGCAAATGTCCCATGGCTTTATCATACATATATATATATCTATATAAATATATATAAGTGTCTAAGAATGTAACTTTAACACACTAATGAGTGTTATAAAATTAGTTGTTATATTTTATATATTATTCACGCAATATTTCGCTAAACAAATTAGCTTCATCGGGCGTGTGCATCTATCTAGGTGAAATCGGATGCATGACAAAAAAATATCTTTGTAGCTTGACGTTTTTGTGTAAAAGTTTAAAATATTGATTGATGGGGTATATACAAGATATTTTTGCCGTTTATTGTACATAATAATTTTAAAATCTAAACAAATAGTTGTTTTAGTTAAATAGAATGAAATTCATGATTTATTCCTTTGGTTTTGGGTAGAACTGTTTTTCATCCCTCTCATTAAGTCCATCAGGTTCAAGAGTACGTAGCTGATGCATCCAGAACCTTTCTCTCTGTTTTCTCCTTTCGGAGTCCCAATTTTGATTTACCTCAATTATTTGAAAGGTGATATTATCAAAAGTATGTCCTGTTCTTAAGAGGTGTCTCGTAATTGGACAGTTTCTTCCTTTTGTATAGAACGACCGGTGATTGTTAAGTCTGATGTTGAATGTAGTTTCTGTTTCACCAACATACTGCAGCTTGCAAGTTCCACAAGTAAGAATATAAATACTATTTTCCGTTTTGCAATTAGATGTAACATAGATGTTGTATCGCTGCTTTGTTACTGTGCTGCTAAAAGAGTGGTCAGTGTTGGCGGCTTTACAGCACTTACAATTGCTTCTACCGCATTGTTTGTAACACCCAAATTTAGAAGTTTCTTGTTTCTTTACTTTTGATGTCACAAGTATGTCTTTGAGATTTTTGGGTCTGCGATAGGCAATAACAGGAGGTGATGGAAAAATTTCTTTTAAGGAAGAGTCATTTTCGATAAGACGCCAGTGCTTTCGGATAGTAGATGAAATATTTGTCAAATCGGGATGGAAGGTTACAACAAACGGAATTCTATCTGCACGGGTCGTCTTATCTTTGTATTCCATGAGGCTAGCTCGATCTTTTTCTTGGGCTTTATCAAAAGCGTCTGTGATGTTTTTGGTTTTATATCCTCTTGATTTCAGCTGTGTTTTTAGTTGTCCCAAACGATAGTTAAGTTTGGATTCCGAGGAGCAAATTCGCTTTAGTCTGATGGCTTGACTGTAAGGTATACTCCTGGAGCAGTGTTTCGGGTGACAACTTTTTGGAGAAAGGAACTCCAAAATATATGTGGTAAACGCAAAGGTAAAAATATAGAACGTTGAATCAACCTTTGACGTTGACCCCTATTTCAAGGTTACTAAGCAAGGGTCTTAAATAAAAAGACCCTAGGTCTCAATTATATATGATGAATGAGTCATATCACCATACGTGTAATTTTTTTTATAATAGGGGAGAAAGCTACCATTTTATGTCTCCGTACCCTTTTAACTAAAATTTACGTGTTAGGACATGTCGCAACTAACAATTCTGTAAACATATTTTGTCGATATCTTATAAGATTTCTGAAAATAAAGTGATAACAAGCCAAAATCCACATTTTTAACATGACCTTGACCTTTGAACTTGACCCATTTTTGCTTTTATTGACCAAGGACCACAGATCAAAAGACCCTAGGCCTCCATCACTATGGTTTTCCAGTTACAAATATATTTCAATTATTACATATACAAAAGGAGAAATAACTCTGATATGAGTCTTCATAAAGCTTCGGTCAAAATAAAACCTAACATTTTGAGGATATAATTAGAAAGTTGGAAAAACAATTTTGTCGTATTTTTTTACGGTTGCAGAGGAGATCTCATAACAAGAAAAACAGTGTTTGGGGAGATAACTCTTACAAAGAAAAGTGTTTGGTGAAACAGGGTCAGTTTCAAAAGCGTATAGACTATATGATATTATATACAAAAAAATAAGCGACAAAAATACAGCACAAGAAAATCAATAGATCTTTCCACGGAAAGGTGGAAAGATACAATAATAATGATGATAATAAAATAATACTTATGTAATGATAATAATAATAATAATAATAATAATAATAATAATAATAATAATAATAATAATAATAAGAATAATAATAATAATAATAATTATAATAATAATAATAATAATAATAATAATAATAATAATAATAATAATAATAATAAGAATAACAATAATAATAATAATAATAATGACAATAATAATAATTATGATAATCATATTAATAATAATACTAATTATAATAATAATAATAATCATAATAATCAACAAATTAGCTATTTACGGAATGACCTTGTGTCCTTTGTGAATGTCACTGGTCCACAATAACATTATAAAAGACCCTCCAAGTCTAGGTCATTTGGTTCAAGATTTGGAACTAATTTTGTCTTTTCAGAAACTGTTATGCCCTTAAGGATGCGTCAAATTTCTTCGGTCATTATGTACAAAAAAATGTGCCTTGCCACCTTAACATGTTTCTCTATTTACTATCTCTCTAGGTATAATCGTTTTTGAAATATCGAATAAAAATTTGTAAGGTTAAAGGTCAATGTTAAAAAGCTAAATAGCACACTATGATCCTTTATATAAGGTTAAATCACTTAAAGGGAAATCACACTATTGTTTATACGCATCGCTCTCGGCGCCGCCATAGTGTCGTAACTGTATTATGACGTCGCCGTTTTCGATTCCGCCGTAAAGGTTGTTAATTTATGAAAAAGCGAACGCTCGAAGGGATGTTTCACTAAAGCAGGAGAAATGATAATGGACATATCATATTTTTTACAACTGATATGTTGTACTAGCAAGTGTCTAGATTGTATTGGGGTTTACCTGCGGAATACAAAATAATGGGCAAATACTGCAGAATAAATTTTAAAAGGCAAAAAAAAGATTGAATGATGAGGTGCTAAAATATAAAGAATAAAAAATATTGGAAACACAAAATACACATTAACAAATGAATGACCCACTATCCAGACCATTATGATAAAAAGGATCTACCAATACAAAACACATAATCATCATGCATAATCAACACTAAGAACGTTGGAATTTCATCCTCTCCGACCATTTTCTCGATAACGAAGTCGGTGACATATAATTTTTTTTTAATTTTCTGATGTATATGTTCAATATCTAATTGAATTCTAAATTTCCAAAAATATTATGGACTCATCTTGACCTTAATTGCAAAATGAAAATGCTACTCGAAATGGACAAAATGTATGGCAAAAAAATAGCCGAAAGTGGTCATGAAATGGCACAACTTTGGCAGCGTATCACCGCGATGCGGTATGTAGGGTTCAGCGTATATTTTTTTGGGGGGGAGGGGGGTACATATAGACCAAGAGTACCAGCATGTTAGCGTATAGCTATCGGAATCTGTAGTTTTCTGTTCAAAAGAGGGTTGTAAATAAGAACAATGAGTTTCAACTTGCAGTTTTCTCATATCACATGCATACAACGTCATAACTATTATAGTCTTCTATACTACATGTATAAATAATTCATCAAACATCTCATTTCATATAAGTATTTATCCGGCTCAGCCTGTCGGGTTTTTACAAAGCAGAGTCAATTCCATATGTTCTAGTTCTGAATATGCATTAAACTTGCCACTGGACGTAAATGTGTGAAGTCCTATTTTTAATCGTTATTTATTTTACATGTGACGACAGAAATGATCCAAGTGTCGTCCATCTTTCCCAAATGTTCCTTTGATATCTAACCCCTCTGAACCCCGAACAGTTGGGGCAAGTATGGATACAATATTAAAGCTTGATACGGTCTAAATTTGGATTGTGATACAATTTTTGACATAATATAGGTTTCTGACACAAAATAAATGTGGTCAAAGGAATTAAAAATCTATTGTGCAATACTGTGCAATTGGAGATTTCTTTTTGAGATATTTCGAAAAATTTGCAAAAAAAAAAAATGAAACGCCACCCCCTCCTCTCTTGGAGTAATTACCAGCAAACTCAATCCCAGCCTTCCCTGTGTGGTATGAAACCTTGTAGTACAATTTTAGATAGATCCATAACACAAGTTATTGGAAAATAGTAATTTTAGTAAAATGATTGTTTGTGGCCCCTAATTCCTGAACGTTTTGAGCAATTACATGTACCCCTTAAATCAATTTCAGCCTTTCATTTGTGATATGGAACCTTGTGGTACAATTTCAGAAAGATTCATTAATTCTCAATGTCATATTAGAAATTTATGAAAATCAAAAGGGTATTTACATCAACAGATATAAACAATTTATCAAAGTTGTATGAAAATTGATGAAAGCGATATTGAGTTATAATTGTCCGAAAACTGGAAAATCCCCCTTTTTTAATGGATAACTCGGAAACGTAAAATCAAAATTTATAAAAAAAAGAAAGGGAGCTCACGTCAATAGATATCAACAATTTCTTTAAAGTTTTATGCCAATTGGTTAAAGCGTTTTTGAGTTAATGTCCGACATGTTGACGACGGACGGACGGACGGACAGATGTATACCATAATACGTCCCGTAACCGGGCGTTTAATAATTCAACACGTACTATACATTTGGCTTTACCAGTCTCTAACAAGAGAAATATTTAACACACACACACACACACACACACACACACACACACACACACACACACACACACACACACACACACACACACACACACACACACACACACACACATACATGTCTAAGGTGTCAAGTGGGGACACCTGCTACAACACGCTCAAATGGGGACTTCTTTCGTGTAGGTCTTGTGTTTAATTTAATATCAGATTTGCTTACAAAAGAACTTATTATAATCGCATGTAACAGTTGGTAGCTTAGAAACGTCATTTGAATGACATAAATTAAGTGAACTAAATGGGGACACACAAATTATACACACATCTATGGTATCAGCTTTCTAAATGGGGACTATTAATGGCATTTATTTCGTGAATTAATTGGGGACACACAGTATGATATGAGATTTCTAAATGAGGACTTTTCGTCTTATCAAAGATATCTAAGTGGGGACATTAGTGTCTCAATGGAATGCATCAAAATGGGATCATTTTATGTAATTAAACTATTGGCAGCGGTCTCTATTCAAATGAACAAACTGATGAAGATGAAATTATGTATACGGACCTGTGTTCTAGGTGTCATTTACCTAGAACATCTCAGAATCAGTGTTATATGAAAGTTATCTAGGGTTATAAACTTCAAACATCTCAGTAAGAGTGTTTCAGAACATTCCCTACAGATAAAAACCTGGAACAACTCATTGTCAGTGATGTGGAAATATTTGCTGTCAGTGGTCATTCACCTAGAATATCTTAGTATCAGTGTTATATGAAAGTTTTATAGGGTCCATATCCCTTTGAAGACTTAGTATCAGTGTTATATACCGTTGTCTAGGGTCCATATCACTTGAAAAGCACAGAACCAGTAATATAGGAACGCTATCTAGGGGTCATACCACTTGATTTACTCAGTGCCAGTGTTTAAAAACGTTAACGCATCCCTGGAAAAACTCAGCAACAGTGTTTATACACCTCGACTAACTCTGTACTAGTGTTGTATAAACGTAAGCTAGGGGACACAAATATGAATGCCCAAATAACATCAAGTAGGGACACGTATGCTTGTCAAAGTAAAATTAATGGGGGACACACATGATAGATTCTTACTAAATGGGGACATTTTTTGTTGAAATTTTGAGAAATCGTAGTCTTAATTTTAATTCATTTATATGTATAGCCCTGAAATAAAAGTCAATTCAAGTCTTATACAAACATAATCCAAACAACATACTTCTTAAAAATATGTACTAGTAACAGTGCTTAATGCACGTTATCTAGGCTTCATATCCCTTGAAAAACTCATGACCAATGTTATATGAATGTTATCTAGGCTTCATATCCCTTGAAAAACTCATCAGCAATGTTATATGAAAGTTATCTAGGCTTCATATCCTTAAAAAAAATTCATAACCAATGTTATATGAATGTTATCTAGGCTTCATATCCCTTGAAAAACTCATGACCAATGTTATATGAATGTTATCTAGCCTTCATATCCCTTAAAAAACTCATGACCAATGTTATATGAATGTTATCTAGGCTTCATATCCCTGGAAAAAAACTCATGACCAATGTTATATGAATGTTATCTAGGCTTCATATCCCTTGCAAAACTCATGACCAATGTTATATGAAAGTTATCTAGGGGGCATATCCCTTGGAAAACTCACAACCAACGTTATATGAATGTTATTTAGGCTACATATCTCTTGAAAAACTCATGACCAATGATATATGAAAGTTATCTAGGCTTCATATCCCTTGCAAAACTCATGACCAATGTTATATGAATGTTATTTAGGCTTCATATCCCTTGAAAAACTCATGACCAATGTTATATGAAAGTTATCTAGGGTGCATATCCCTTGCATATCCCTTGAAAACCTCATCACAAATGTTATATGAAAGTTATCTAGGCTTCATATCCCTTGAAAAACTCATGACCAATGTTATATGAAAGTTATCTAGGCTTAATATCTCGTGTAAAACACAGGACCAATGTTATATGAATGTTATCTAGGCTTCATATCTCTTGAAAAACTCATGACCAATGTTATATGAAAATTATAAAGTCTTCATATCCCTTGAAAAACTCATGACCATTGTTATATGAATGTTATCTAGGCTTCATATCCCTTGAAAAAATCATGACCAATGTTATATGAAAGTTATGTAGGGTGCATATCCCTTGCAAAATCCATGATCAATGTTATATGAATGTTATCTAGGCTTCATATCCCTTGAACAACTCATGACCAATGTTATATGAATGTTATCTAGGCTTCATATTCATTGAAAATCTCATGACCAATGTTATATGAAAGTTATCTAGGGTGCATATCCCTTGAAAAACTCATGACAAATGTTATATTAAAGTTATCTAGGATGCATATCCCTTGAAAGACTCATGACCAATGTTATATGAAAGTTATCTAGGGTGCATATCCCTTGAAAAATTCATGACCAAAGTTATATGAATGTTATCTAGGCTTCATATCTCTTGAAAAACTCATGACCAATGTTATATGAAAGTTATGTAGAGTGCATATCCCTTGCAAAATCCATGACCAATATTATATGAATGTTATCTAGACTTCATATTCATTGAAAATCTCATGACCAATGTTATATGAAAGTTATCTAGGGTGCATATCCCTTGAAAAACTCATGACCAATGTTATATGAATGTTAGCTAGGCTTCATTTCCCTTGAAAAACTCATGACCAATGTTATATGAAAGTTATCTCGGGTGCATATCCCTTGAAAAACTCATGACAAATGTTATATGAAAGTTATCTAGGATGCATATCCCTTGAAAAACTCATGACCAATGTTATATGAAAGTTATCTAGGGTGCATATCCCTTGAAAAATTCATGACCAAAGTTATATGAATGTTATCTAGGCTTCATATCTCTTGAAAAACTTATGATCAATGTTATATGAATGTTATCTAGGGTGCATATCCCTTGCAAAACTCATGACCAATGTTATATGAATGTTATTTAGGCTTCATATCCCTTGAAAAACTCATGACCAATGTTATATGAAAGTTATCTAGGGTGCATATCCCTTGCATATCCCTTGAAAACCTCATCACAAATGTTATATGAAAGTTATCTAGGCTTCATATCCCTTGAAAAACTCATGACCAATGTTATATGAAAGTTATCTAGGCTTAATATCTCGTGTAAAACACAGGACCAATGTTATATGAATGTTATCTAGGCTTCATATCTCTTGAAAAACTCATGACCAATGTTATATGAAAATTATAAAGTCTTCATATCCCTTGAAAAACTCATGACCATTGTTATATGAATGTTATCTAGGCTTCATATCCCTTGAAAAAATCATGACCAATGTTATATGAAAGTTATGTAGGGTGCATATCCCTTGCAAAATCCATGACCAATGTTATATGAATGTTATCTAGGCTTCATATCCCTTGAACAACTCATGACCAATGTTATATGAATGTTATCTAGGCTTCATATTCATTGAAAATCTCATGACCAATGTTATATGAAAGTTATCTAGGGTGCATATCCCTTGAAAAACTCATGACCAATGTTATATGAATGTTAGCTAGGCTTCATTTCCCTTGAAAAACTCATGACCAATGTTATATGAAAGTTATCTAGGGTGCATATCCCTTGAAAAACTCATGACAAATGTTATATTAAAGTTATCTAGGATGCATATCCCTTGAAAGACTCATGACCAATGTTATATGAAAGTTATCTAGGGTGCATATCCCTTGAAAAATTCATGACCAAAGTTATATGAATGTTATCTAGGCTTCATATCTCTTGAAAAACTCATGACCAATGTTATATGAAAGCTATGTAGAGTGCATATCCCTTGCAAAATCCATGACCAATATTATATGAATGTTATCTAGGCTTCATATTCATTGAAAATCTCATGACCAATGTTATATGAAAGTTATCTAGGGTGCATATCCCTTGAAAAACTCATGACCAATGTTATATGAATGTTAGCTAGGCTTCATTTCCCTTGAAAAACTCATGACCAATGTTATATGAAAGTTATCTCGGGTGCATATCCCTTGAAAAACTCATGACAAATGTTATATGAAAGTTATCTAGGATGCATATCCCTTGAAAAACTCATGACCAATGTTATATGAAAGTTATCTAGGGTGCATATCCCTTGAAAAATTCATGACCAAAGTTATATGAATGTTATCTAGGCTTCATATCTCTTGAAAAACTTATGACCAATGTTATATGAATGTTATCTAGGGTGCATATCCCTTGAAAAACTCATAACCAATGTTATACGAAAGTTATCTAGGGTGCATATCCCTTAAAAAACACATGACCAATGTTATATGAAAGTTATCTAGGGTTCATATCTCGTGTAAAACACAGGACCAATGTTATATGAATGTTATCTAGGGTTCATATCTCTTGTAAAACAAAGGGTCTGTGTTATGGAAATGTTATCTAGGGTGCATATCTCTTGAAAAACTCATGACCAATGATATATGAAAGTTATCTAGGGTTCATATTTCGTGTAAAACTCATGACCAATGTTATATGAAAGTTATCTAGGCTTCATATCTCTTGTAAAACAAAGGATCTGTGTTATAGAAATGTTATTTATGGTTTATATCGCTTGTAAAATATAGGACCTGTGTTATAGGAATGTTATCTAGGGTGCATATCGCTTGTAAAACACGGGACCTGTGTTATAGGAATGTTATCTAGGCTTCATATCTCTTGAAATATTCATGACCAATGTTATATAAAAGTTATCTAGGGTTCATATCTCGTGTTAAGCACATGACCTGTGTAATAGGAATGTTATCTAAGGTTCATATCTCTTGTAAAACACAGGATCTGTGTTATAGGAATGTTATCTAGGCTTCATATCTCTTGAAATACTCATGACCAATGTTATATGAAAGTTATCTAGGGTTCATATCTCGTGTTAAGCACATGACCTGTGTAATAGGAATGTTATCGAGGGTTCATATCTCTTGTAAACCAAAGGACCTGTGTTATAGGAATGTTATCTAGGGTTCATATCGCTTGTAAAACACGGGACCAATGGTAAAGGAATGTTATCTATAGTTCATATTCCTTTTAAAACACATTACCTGTGTTATAGGAATGTTATCTAGGGTTCATATCTCTTGTAAAACATAGGACCTGTTTTATAGACATGTTATCTAGGGTTGATATCTCGTGTAAAACACAGGACATGTGTTATAGGAATGTTATCGAGGGTTCATATCTCTTGTAAACCAAAGGACCTTTGTTATAGGAATGTTATCTAGGGTTCATATCGCTTGTAAAACACGGGACCAATGGTATAGGAATGTTATCTATAGTTCATATTCCATTTAAAACACATTACCTGTGTTATAGGAATGTTATCTAGGGTTCATATCTCTTGTAAAACACGGGACCAATGGTATAGGAATGTTATCTATAGTTCATATTCCATTTAAAACACATTACCTGTGTTATAGCAATGTTATCTAGGGTTCATATCTCTTGTAAAACATAGGACCTGTTTTATAGACATGTTATCTAGGGTTCATATCTCTTGTAAAACACAGGACATGTGTTATAGGAATGTTATCTAGGGTTCATATCTCTTGTAAAACATAGGACCTGTTTTATAGACATGTTATCTAGGGTTCATATCTCTTGTAAAACACAGGATCTGTGTTATGGAAATGTTATCTAGGGTGCATATCTCTTGAAAAACTCATGACCAATGATATATGAAAGTTATCTAGGGTTCATATTTCGTGTAAAACTCATGACCAATGTTATATGAAAGTTATCTAGGCTTCATATCTCTTGTAAAACAAAGGATCTGTGTTATAGAAATGTTATTTATCGTTTATATCGCTTATAAAACATAGGACCTGTGTTATAGGAATGTTATCTAGGGTGCATAACGCTTGTAAAACACGGGACCTGTGTTATAGGAATGTTATCTAGGCTTCATATCTCTTGAAATACTCATGACCAATGTTATATGAAAGTTATCTAGGGTTCATATCTCGTGTTAAGCACATGACCTGTGTAATAGGAATGTTATCGAGGGTTCATATCTCTTGTAAAACATAGGACCTGTTTTATAGACATGTTATCTAAGGTTCATATCTCTTGTAAAACACAGGATCTGTGCTATAGGAATGTTATCTAGGCT
This sequence comes from Mytilus edulis, assembly GCF_963676685.1. Lineage (NCBI taxonomy): Eukaryota > Metazoa > Mollusca > Bivalvia > Mytilida > Mytilidae > Mytilus > Mytilus edulis. The sequence continues at coordinate 49,915,988 of NC_092349.1, read as the reverse complement.
TCATATCTCTTGAAATACTCATGACCAATGTTATATGAACGTTATCTAGGGTTCATATCTCGTGTTAAGCACATGACCTGTGTAATAGGAATGTTATCGACGGTTCATATCTCTTGTAAACCAAAGGACCTGTGTTATAGGAATGTTATCTAGGGTTCATATCGCTTGTAAAACACGGGACCAATGGTATAGGAATGTTATCTATAGTTCATATTCCTTTTAAAACACATTACCTGTGTTATAGGAATGTTATCTAGGGTTCATATCTCTTGTAAAACATAGGACCTGTTTTATAGACATGTTATCTAGGGTTCATATCTCTTGTAAAACACAGGACATGTGTTATAGGAATGTTATCGAGGGTTCATATCTCTTGTAAACCAAAGGACCTTTGTTATAGGAATGTTATCTAGGGTTCATATCGCTTGTAAAACACGGGACCAATGGTATAGGAATGTTATCTATAGTTCATATTCCTTTTAAAACACATTACCTGTGTTATAGGAATGTTATCTAGGGTTCATATCTCTTGCAAAACATAGGACCTGTGTTATAGACATGTTATCTAGGGTTCATATCTCTTGTAAACCAAAGGACCTGTGTTATAGGAATGTTATCTAGGGTTCATATCGCTTGTAAAACACGGGACCAATGGTATAGGAATGTTATCTATAGTTCATATTCCATTTAAAACACATTACCTGTGTTATAGGAATGTTATCTAGGGTTCATATCTCTTGTAAAACATAGGACCTGTTTTATAGACATGTTATCTAGGGTTCATATCTCTTGTAAAACACAGGACATGTGTTATAGGAATGTTAACTAGGGTTCATATCTCTTGTAAAACATAGGACCTGTTTTATAGACATGTTATCTAGGGTTCATATCTCTTGTAAAACACAGGATCTGTGTTATGAAATGTTATCTAGGTTGCATATCTCTTGAAAAACTCATGACCAATGATATACGAAAGTTATCTAGGGTTCATATTTCGTGTAAAACTCATGACCAATGTTATATGAAAGTTATCTAGGCTTCATATCTCTTGTAAAACAAAGGATCTGTGTTATAGAAATGTTATAGAAATGTTATTTATCGTTTATATCGCTTGTAAAATATAGGACCTGTGTTATAGGAATGTTATCTAGGGTGCATATCGCTTGTAAAACACGGGACCTGTGTTATAGGAATGTTATCTAGGCTTCATATCTCTTGTAAAACAAAGGATCTGTGTTATAGAAATGTTATTTATGGTTTATATCGCTTGTAAAATATAGGACCTGTGTTATAGGAATGTTATCTAGGGTGCATATCGCTTGTAAAACACGGGACCTGTGTTATAGGAATGTTATCTAGGCTTCATATCTCTTGAAATATTCATGACCAATGTTATATTAAAGTTATCTAGGGTTCATATCTCGTGTTAAGCACATGACCTGTGTAATAGGAATGTTATCTAAGGTTCATATCTCTTGTAAACCAAAGGATCTGTGTTATAGGAATGTTATCTAGGCTTCATATCTCTTGAAATACTCATGACCAATGTTAAATGAAAGTTATCTAGGGTTCATATCTCGTGTTAAGCACATGACCTGTGTAATAGGAATGTTATCGACGGTTCATATCTCTTGTAAACCAAAGGACCTGTGTTATAGGAATGTTATCTAGGGTTCATATCGCTTGTAAAACACGGGACCAATGGTATAGGAATGTTATCTATAGTTCATATTCCTTTTAAAACACAATACCTGTGTTATAGGAATGTTATCTAGGCTTCATATCTCTTGAAATACTCATGACCAATGTTAAATGAAAGTTATCTAGGGTTCATATCTCGTGTTAAGCACATGACCTGTGTAATAGGAATGTTATCGACGGTTCATATCTCTTGTAAACCAAAGGACCTGTGTTATAGGAATGTTATCTAGGGTTCATATCGCTTGTAAAACACGGGACCAATGGTATAGGAATGTTATCTATAGTTCATATTCCTTTTAAAACACATTACCTGTGTTATAGGAATGTTATCTAGGGTTCATATCTCTTGTAAAACATAGGACCTGTTTTATAGACATGTTATCTAGGGTTCATATCTCTTGTAAAACACAGGACATGTGTTATAGGAATGTTATCGAGGGTTCATATCTCTTGTAAACCAAAGGACCTTTGTTATAGGAATGTTATCTAGGGTTCATATCGCTTGTAAAACACGGGACCAATGGTATAGGAATATTATCTATAGTTCATATTCCTTTTAAAACACATTACCTGTGTTATAGGAATGTTATCTAGGGTTCATATCTCTTGCAAAACATAGGACCTGTGTTATAGACATGTTATCTAGGGTTCATATCTCTTGTAAAACACAGGACATGTGTTATAGGAATGTTATCTAGGGTTCATATCTCTTGTAAAACATAGGACCTGTTTTATAGACATGTTATCTAGGGTTCATATCTCTTGTAAAACACAGGACATGTGTTATAGGAATGTTATCGAGGGTTCATATCTCTTGTAAACCAAAGGACCTGTGTTATATGAATGTTATCTAGGGTTCATATCGCTTGTAAAACACGGGACCAATGGTATAGGAATGTTATCTATAGTTCATATTCCATTTAAAACACATTACCTGTGTTATAGGAATGTTATCTAGGGTTCATATCTCTTGTAAAACATAGGACCTGTTTTATAGACATGTTGTCTAGGGTTCATATCTCTTGTAAAACACAGGACATGTGTTATAGGAATGTTATCGAGGATTCATATCTCTTGTAAACCAAAGGACCTGTGTTATAGGAATGTTATCTAGGGTTCATATCGCTTGTAAAACACGGGACCAATGGTATAGGAATGTTATCTATAGTTCATATTCCATTTAAAACACATTACCTGTGTTATAGGAATGTTATCTAGGGTTCATATCTCTTGTAAAACATAGGACCTGTTTTATAGACATGTTATCTAGGGTTCATATCTCTTGTAAAACACAGGACATGTGTTATAGGAATGTTATCTAGGGTTCATATCTCTTGTAAAACATAGGACCTGTTTTATAGACATGTTATCTAGGGTTCATATCTCTTGTAAAACACAGGATCTGTGTTATGGAAATGTTATCTAGGGTGCATATCTCTTGAAAAACTCATGACCAATGATATATGAAAGTTATCTAGGGTTCATATTTCGTGTAAAACTCATGACCAATGTTATATGAAAGTTATCTAGGCTTCATATCTCTTGTAAAACAAAGGATCTGTGTTATAGAAATGTTATAGAAATGTTATTTATCGTTTATATCGCTTGTAAAATATAGGACCTGTGTTATAGGAATGTTATCTAGGGTGCATATCGCTTGTAAAACACGGGACCTGTGTTATAGGAATGTTATCTAGGCTTCATATCTCTTGAAATACTCATGACCAATGTTAAATGAAAGTTATCTAGGGTTCATATCTCGTGTTAAGCACATGACCTGTGTAATAGGAATGTTATCTAAGGTTCATATCTCTTGTAAAACACAGGATCTGTGTTATAGGAATGTTATCTAGGGTGCATATCTCTTGAAAAACTCATGACCAATGATACATGAAAGTTATATAGGGTTCATATTTCGTTTAAAACTCATGACCAATGTTATATGAAAGTTATCTAGGCTTCATATCTCTTGTAAAAAAAAGGATCTGTGTTATAGAAATGTTATTTATGGTTTATATCGCTTGTAAAATATAGGACCTGTGTTATAGGAATGTTATCTAGGGTGCATATCGCTTGTAAAACACGGGACCAATGGTATAGGAATGTTATCTATACTTCATATTCCTTTTAAAACACATTACCTGTGTTATAGGAATGTTATCGACGGTTCATATCTCTTGTAAACCAAAGGACCTGTGTTATAGGAATGTTATCTAGGGTTCATATCGCTTGTAAAACACGGGACCAATGGTATAGGAATGTTATCTATAGTTCATATTCCTTTTAAAACACATTACCTGTGTTATAGGAATTTTATCTAGGGTTCATATCTCTTGTAAAACATAGGACCTGTTTTATAGACATGTTATCTAGGGTTCATATCTCATAGGACAGGACATGTGTTATAGGAATGTTATCTAGGGTTCATATCTCTTGTAAAACACAGGACATGTGTTATAGGAATGTTATCTAGGGTTCATATCTCTTGTAAAACATAGGACCTGTTTTATAGACATGTTATCTAGGGTTCATATCTCTTGTAAAACACAGGACATGTGTTATAGGAATGTTATCGAGGGTTCATATCTCTTGTAAACCAAAGGACCTGTGTTATATGAATGCTATCTAGGGTTCATATCGCTTGTAAAACACGGGACCAATGGTTTAGGAATGTTATCTATAGTTCATATTTCATTTAAAACACATTACCTGTGTTATAGGAATGTTATCTAGGGTTCATATCTCTTGTAAAACATAGGACCTGTTTTATAGACATGTTATCTAGGGTTCATATCTCTTGTAAAACACAGGACATGTGTTATAGGAATGTTATCTAGGGTTCATATCTCTTGTAAAACACAGGACATCTGTTATAGGAATGTTATCTAGGGTTCATATCTCTTGTAAAACATAGGACCTGTTTTATAGATATGTTATCTAGGGTTCATATCTCTTGTAAAACACAGAAAATGTGTTATAGGAATGTTATCGAGGGTTCATATCTCTTGTAAACCAAAGGACCTATGTTATAGGAATGTCATCTAGGGTTCATATCTCTTGTAAAACATAGAACCTGTTTTATAGACATGTTATCTAGGGTTCATATCTCTTGTAAAACACAGGACATGTGTTATAGGAATGTTATCGAGGGTTCATATCTCCTGTAAACCAAAGGACCTGTGTTATAGGAATGTTATCTATGGTTCATATCTCTTGTAAAACACATTACCTATGTTATAGGAATGTTATCTAGGGATCATATCTCTTTTAAAACCAAGGACCTGTGTTATAGGAATGTTATCTAGGGTTCATATTTTTTGTAAAACACACTACCTATGTTATAGGAATGTAATCTAGTGTTCATATCTCTTGTAAAACAAAGGACAGGTATGTTATCTAGGGTTCTTATCTCTTGTAAAACACATTACCTATGTTATAGGAATGTTATCTAGGGTTCATATCTCTTGTAAACCAAAGGACCTGTGTTATAGGAATGTTATCTAGGGTTCATATCTCTTGTAAAACACATTACCTGTGTTTTAGGAATGATATCTAGGGTTCATATTCCTTGTAAAACAAAGGACCTGTACTATAGGAATGTTATCTAGGGTTCATATCTCTTGTAAAACAAAGGACCTGTGTTTTAGGAATGTTATTTAGGGTTCATATTTCTTGTAAAACACATGACCTATGTTATAGGAATGTTATCTAGGGTTTCTATCTCTTGTAAAACAAAGGACCTGTGTTATAGGAATGTTATCTAGGGTTCAGATCTCTTGTAACACAAAGGACCTGTGTTTTAGAAATGTTATTTAGGGTTCATATTTCTTGTAAAAAGCATTACCTGTGTTGTAGGAATTTTATCTAGGGTTCATATGCCTTGTGAAACAAAGAACATGTTTCATAGGAATATTTTTTAGAGTTCATATCTCTTATGAAACAAAGAACCTGTGTAATAGGAAAATTATCCAGGGTTCATATCCTTTTTAAAACAAAGAACCAGTGTTATAGGAATGTTATATAGGGTTCACATCCCTTATGAAACAAAGAACCTGTGTTATATGAATGTTTCCTAGGATTCATATCCCTTGTAAGACACAGGACTTGTGTTATAAGAACTTTATCTAGGGTTCATATCGCTTGTTAAACACAGAACCTATGTTCTAGGAATATTATCTAAGGTTCATATCCCTTGTTAAACACATGACATGTGTTATAGGAATGTTATCTAAGGTTCATATCCCTTATGAAACAAAAAAACCTGTGTTATAGGAATGTTTTCTAGGGTTCATATCCCTTGTAAAACACTGGACCTGTGTTATGCGAATGTTATCTATGGTTCATATCTCTTGTGAAACACATGACATGTGTTATAGGAACGTTTTCTAGGGTTTATATCCCTTGTTAAACACAGGACCTGTGTTATAAGAATGTTATCTAGGGTTCATATCTCTTGTAAAACACAGGACATGTGTTATAGGAATGTTATCGAGGGTTCATATCTCTTGTAAACCAAAGGACCTGTGTTATATGAATGTTATCTAGGGTTCATATCGCTTGTAAAACACGGGACCAATGGTATAAGAATGTTATATAAAGTTCATATTCCATTTAAAACACATTACCTGTGTTATAGGAATGTTATCTAGGGTTCATATCTCTTGTAAAACATAGGACCTGTTTTATAGACATGTTATCTAGGGTTCATATCTCTTGTAAAACACAGGACATGTGTTATAGGAATGTTATCTAGGGTTCATATCTCTTGTAAAACATAGGACCTGTTTTATAGACATGTTATCTAGAGTTCATATCTCTTGTAAAACACAGGACATGTGTTATAGGAATGTTATCGAGGGTTCATATCTCTTGTAAACCAAAGGACCTATGTTATAGGAATGTTATCTAGGGTTCATATCTCTTGTTAAACACAGGACATGTGTTATATGAATGTTATCGAGGGTTCATATCTCTTGTAAACCAAAGGACCTGTGTTATAGGAATGTTATCTAGGGTTCATATCTCTTGTAAAACATAGGACTTGTGTTTTAGACGTGTTATCTAGGGTTCATATCTCTTGTAAAACACAGGACATGTGTTATAGGAATGTTGTCGAGGGTTCATATCTCTTGTAAACCAAAGGACCTGAGTTATACTAATGTTATCTATGGTTCATATCTCTTGTAAAACACATTACCTATGTTATAGGAATGTTATCCAGGGATCATATCTCTTGTAAAACCAAGGACCTGTGTTATAGGAATGTTATCTAGGGTTCATATTTTTTGTAAAACACACTACCTATGTTATAGGAATGTAATCTAGTGTTCATATCTCTTGTAAAACAAAGGACAGGTATGTTATCTAGGGTTCTTATCTCTTGTAAAACACATTACCTATGTTATAGGAATGTTATCTAGGGTTCATATCTCTTGTAAACCAAAGGACCTGTGTTATAGGAATGTTATCTAGGGTTCATATCTCTTGTAAAACACATTACCTGTGTTTTAGGAATGATATCTAGGGTTCATATTCCTTGTAAAACAAAGGACCTGTGCTATAGGAATGTTATCTAGGGTTCATATCTCTTGTAAAACAAAGGACCTGTGTTTTAGGAATGTTATTTAGGGTTCATATTTCTTGTAAAACACATGACCTATGTTATAGGAATGTTATCTAGGGTTTCTATCTCTTGTAAAACAAAGGACCTGTGTTATAGGAATGTTATCTAGGGTTCAGATATCTTGTAAAACAAAGGACCTGTGTTTTATTAATGTTATTTAGGGTTCATATTTCTTGTAAAAAACATTACCTGTGTTGTAGGAATTTTATCTAGGGTTCATATGCCTTGTGAAACAAAGAACATGTTTCATAGGAATATTTTTTAGAGTTCATATCTCTTATGAAACAAAGAACCTGTGTAATAGGAAAATTATCTAGGGTTCATATCCTTTTTAAAACAAAGAACCAGTGTTATAGGAATGTTATATAGGGTTCACATCCCTTATGAAACAAAGAACCTGTGTTATATGAATGTTTCCTAGGATTCATATCCCTTGTAAGACACAGGACTTGTGTTATAAGAACTTTATCTAGGGTTCATATCGCTTGTGAAACACAGAACCTATGTTCTAGGAATATTATCTAAGGTTCATATCCCTTGTAAAACACATGACATGTGTTATAGGAATGTTATCTAAGGTTCATATCCCTTATGAAACAAAAAAACCTGTGTTATAGGAATGTTTTCTAGGGTTCATATCCCTTGTAAAACACTGGACCTATGTTATGCGAATGTTATCTATGGTTCATATCTCTTGTGAAACACATGACATGTGTTATAGGAACGTTTTCTAGGGTTTATATCCCTTGTTAAACACAGGACCTGTGTTATAAGAATGTTATCTAGGGTTCATTTCGCTTGTAAAACACAGGAGCTGTGTTATAGGAATGTTATCAAGGGTTGATGTGGCTTATGAAAAAAAGAACTCTGTTATAGTGATGTTTTCTAGGGTTCATATCCCTTGTTAAACACATAACTTGTGTAAAATTAACGTTATCTAGGGTTGATATCCCTTGTCAAACACATTATCTGTGGTATAGGAATGGCATCTAGGGTTCATATCGCTTGTAAAACACGGGACCTGTGTTATAGGAATGTTATCTAGGGTTCATATCCCTTTTTAAACACAGAACCTGTGTTATAGGATTGTTATCTTGGGTTTATATCCCTTGTCAAACATAGGACCTGTGTTATAGGAATGTTATCTAGGGTTCATATCTCTTGTAAAACACAAAACCTGTGTTATAGGAATGTTATCTTGGGTTTATATGCCTTTTCAAACACATGACCTGTGTTATAGGAATGTTATCTAGGGTTCATATCTCTTGTAAAACATAGAACCTATGTTATAGGAATGTTATCTAGGGTTCATATCCCTTGTAAAACACAGGACCCGTGTTATAGGAATGTTGTCTAGGGTTCATATCTCTTGTAAAACATAGAACCTGTGTTATAGGAATGTTATCTAGGGTTCATATCTCTTGTGAAACACATGACCTGTGTTATAGGAATGGTATCTAGGGTTCATATCCCTTGTGAAATACAGGAACCGTGTTATAGGAATGTTATCTAAGGTTTATATCTCTTGTAAAACATAGAACCTGTGTTATAGGAATGTTATCTAGGGTTCATGTCTCTTGTAAAACATAGAACTTTTGTTATATCAATGTTATCTAGGTTTCATATCTCCTGTGAAACACATGACCTGTGTTAAACGAATGTTATCTAGGGTTCATATCGTCTGTGAAACACACGATCTGTATAATAGGAATGTTGTCTAGGATTCATATCGCTTGTCAAACACATGACCTGTGTAATAGGAATGTTACAATGTATCTAGGGTTCATATCCCTTGTAAAATACAGGACCTGTGTTATAGGAATGTTATCTAGGGTTCATATCCCTTGTAAAACACATGCAGGACCTGTGTTTAGAAATGCTATCTAGGGTTCATATCGTTTGTTAAACACGGGACCTGTGTTATAGGAATGTTATCTAGGGTTCATATTTCTTGTAAAACACAGGACATGTGTTTAGAAATGCTATATAGGGTTCATACCCCTTGTAAATCACATGACCTGTGCTATTAGAATGTTATCAATGGTTCATATCCCTTGCAAAACATATGACCTTGGTTATAGCAATATTATCTAGGGTTCTGTTCTCTTGTAAAACACAGGACCTGTGTTATAGGAATGTTATCTAGGGTTCATTTCCTTTGTAAAACACAGGACCCGGGTTATAGGAATGTTATCTAGGGTTCATATCTCTTGCAAAACACAGGAACTGTGTTTTAAAAATGCTATATAGGGTTTATGTCCCTTGTAAAACACATGACCTGTGCTATTAGAATGTTATCTAGGGTTCATTTTATTGTGGAGAATTTTTTTTATTATTTTTTGTTTAGAATCAGTATTTTATACACCATATATATTGTTAGTGAATAAAAATGTGCTATCACCTATTGGTACTTGTTTTGAACTTAGACAACAGTATACCACAATATGTAAAAAAAGTGTTTAAAATAAGAAGATGCGATATGATTGTCAATGAGACAACACTTCACCAGAGACCAAATAACAGAAGTTTACTGTAGGTCACCATATGGCCTTCAATAATGAGCAAAAGACATACCCCATGGAAACATACAGATTTTTTCATAACAAGCAAAAGAAACAAAAGGCATTCAGGAATCAGCATATGACTGTATTCAATGATAGAAAACTGTTTTTATGCCCCATTTATTGGCATTAGTTTTCTGGTCTGTCCGTCCATTCGTCCATCTGTCCCGCTTCAGGTTAAAGTTTTTGGTTGAGGTCAGGTTAAATGTTTTGGTCAAGGTAGTTTTTGATGAAGTTGAAGTCCAATCAACTTGAAACATAGTACACATGTTCCGTATGACATGATCTTTCTAATTTTATTACCAAATTAGAGATTTTACCCCATTTTCACGGTTCACTGAACATAGAAAATGATAGTGCGGATGGGGCATTTGTGTACATGGGACACATTCTTGTTTTCTAGTATGTAGCAAGACACTATCTTGATAAAAGATAAAGGCTACCAAATAATTAAAGATCATAAACATGAATATCAAGTTTTAAGACAATGGCAAATTTTCTTAATTTTGGTAGGCACAGAAACATGCAGCAGGCATGAACAAGACATTTGTGCAATCAAAACGTCATGTTTCAAATTTTATATTGTAAACAGGGAAATTTTCGCGGCAGTTTTATTTTCGGTAACAGTTGAAACGCGAAAATAAAACGAACGCGAATATTTCAAAGAAATTTGAAACGAATATGAAGTCCATACATGAAAGTATGTCTATATCAAAACTTTATATTATGATTATCCTTATTAATCCAAGATGACATTATGGATATTGCCAAATAAACAAATGTTATTACAGTTATAAAAATGACACCTGCCAATCAGTTTTAAAATGATTACCAATTGTATCTGCTGCACTGATCAATCAGATTAAAATATTAATTAATGACCAGTTATTTTGTCATTATTTTATTCACTTTTAATTGGATCATTCCTCTTTGTTTATGTGATTGTGTTTTTACAGACAAACATGAATAAAAGCAAAAACTGTGAACAAACAAGCAAGAATTTGATTGGTTTTATCACTTGGTTTAAAATCATTCATTTCTAAATCATTTCTGAAAACAATTATATGCGACACGGTATGGGACAGCGTGAATCTAGATTATGTTGGTAAACCGCGAAAAAAAGACTGCGCGAAAATATCCCGGTTTACAGTATTGAAAAAAACAGAGTCACTTAAGAAGGTACAGTAGACAGGAAATCGCTGGTTTTGGTAAAACAACATTGAAATAGTCGTTTGGAGCCCTATATAGCTTGCTGTTTGGTGTAAACCAAAGCTGTGTGCTGAAGGTTGTACTTTGACCTGTTATGGTTTACTTTTTACACATTGTGATTTGGATGGAGTCTTATCTCCTTGGCACTCATATCACATCTTATTCCTGTTGAGCTATACATTGCTCTCAGTTGCTGAAAAGCTGACAGCAAGCCCAAAACCTGCAGATATAAAAGCCATACATAATACCTACCCTTTAATAAGCTGTACTTCTGAATAGATTGATCAAGGACTTGTATAGTATATAAATCCTTGAATTAATAACAGAATTTTTGAGGTATGTCCAAAGTGTACTTTAAGAGAATTATAAAACAGAATATTTATAATAAAAAAAAAAACTTTCAATATAAAAAAGAAGATGTGGTATGATTGCCAATGAGACAACTGTCCACAAGAGACCAAAATGACACAGACATCAAAAACTTTAGGTCACTGTACGGCCTTCAACAATGAGCAAACCCCATACCGCATAGTCAGCTATAAAAGGCCCCAAGTCCTATTTGAAACACAACGAAATATGATTACTAATCTCCCAACTTGAATATACTAGGTTCAGTAATATAACTATGTTCATGATAACAATTGTTATGATTTGAAAGAAAATTCATCACGTTAATAATTTTGCTTTAAAAAATAAACCCATGAAATTAATGTTTTAAACTCAGCAGACTCAGTCCTGTAACCTGGGAACAGTTATGTCGTTAATATATATGTTCCTGGTGAAACCGACTCCTGGACTAGGATATTTTTGAATGTCATGATATGTCTTTCGGAAAACTGAATTTAAACTCTAAATTGAACATTCGACATTCAAAGGGTTCAAATAAACACAGGCTGGTGTTCATTAGAATGACCAGAGACTACTAAATGTGTTATAGTAGTCGCAGGAATGACGCAACTAAAATTCTATTTTTTTTTTATTATCTCAATCTTGCAAAAAATAGCCAGCAAATGATGAATGATCAGTTCCCATAACTGCCTCTGTCTGGCCTCTGTGTCTATGCTTAATATAAACACGATCTCCTTTCTTTAATTCAACCAATACACTAATACTACTTGCTTCGTATGGTCCGTTGTTTGAATATCCCTTTACATACAATGAGTCGTTCTTGTTGAGTTGATAAGCGACGTCTTTTCCTTTGTCCCCATAAATCACACAACTGAAATAATACAATCCATCTCTTTTAGCAGTGAAGATCCCTGTAGATGGGTCGTAGCCTCCACCTCTATTGACCTTTACTCCTTCAAATATCAACACTTTGTTAGAGTTGGATAAAACAACATTTTTTGACAATGTTGAGAAGAATGCAGGTCTAATCTGTTTATCTGCAATGAAAACGTCACTTTTTAACAATAAGATTTAGTTGTAAAAATCTATATGTCACTGTTCGGCTTTCAACAATGAGCAAAGCCAGCTATAACAGGTCCCGAAAGGACAAATGTAAAATGAGAAAACTAACGCCCTAATTTATGTACAAAATAATGAACGAAATACAAATATGTAACACACCAACAAACGACATCCTACAAGATCCTGACGTGGGACATATGTAGATATAAGATTTAGCGGGATTAAAAAAAGTCTGAAGCTTATAATATGCTGTAGTGTTTCAATATTGTGTTGTCATAGAGGAATAGTACCAGACAGTATCACGTGATATTAAATATAAGTTTAAGATTCATGATTCAAGATTCAAAGTTTTATTTAGAGTCGATATTCGATAAACTACATAACACAAGCTCTAGTGAGCTTTTCAAATCGACTTATAACAAAATACAATACACACATACAAAAGTCATGAAAACAACACAATTTTAAACATATAATGCATAGTAAGATACCATAATGACATATATAAGTTAAAAGCATATATACGGCGTGCACAAAGTTGACGGCAACTGTAAAATGCGCGTTTTAAAAAGTTTTATACAACCGTGTTTAAAATATTTCTGAATAAGAATAAGAATAAGATTTTTTTTATGAGAAAATGATGAATGCATGCCCTTAAAATCTACATTACTAGTAAGGTAAATTAAAATTTAATCTATAAAGCATGAAACGGACATATAGAAAACGGCAAAAAATACGGTGTAACTTGTAACATTAAATAAGCATAAATAAGAGTTTTTGACCTAAAACCTATACAAATTCAACATATTTTCCTGCATTTTCGTATAATAGAACTGTTCGGATTCGGACTCGGACATCACACTAAATTCATAGGCAAAAAAAATCAAAAAAGATCATGGTAGATAAGTCTGGAATGATCTTTGTTATGTGTAAGAAGAAGTAATTTGGAAGGACTAATAATCGAAATGGAAGAATCGGTAAGAAAAATATGTAATTGCAATCTTTTTATTTTCAAAATAACTTGGTATTCCAAATGTGCATAACCAGAGGTTTAAAATTATCTGCAAAATATGAATGATTCGATAGTCCAGACTGAACACCTGATTTTTTTTAATGTACAGCTATTATGTTACAATCTAAAGAAATGACGTTTTAACGCTATTTTCTGAAAGGGGTCCACGACATAGTCGCTAATCATTTCCATTTCTCTGCTCTGAGCACATATTTATCTATATTTCCAGAATGTGCATTAGCTGCACTTTTTTGTTCGAAAGAAAAAAGAAATATGTTGAACGTAAATATTTAAAGTTATGTGATAAACTAAGTGTCCAGTGTTTTTGTTACGCGCTTGTTTTCTGGGGGGAAATGCCGACGTCGCGAATGATTTTAGTACTTTGAAGACGTTACGTTTGTGGACTCAGCTTTGTGCACGCCGTCATATTATAGTACACTTAAAACATAGCACAAGTTAATAATAAGATTGCACAAATCATGTAGTCACACAAAAAATAAAAGTAAAATAAAACAGACATACACACTATATGCATGCACTGGCATGAGCTGTTACTTGGATCCCATGTTTGTACCAATTTTTTGAATTGGTCGAAAGATGTTTCCACTCGACAATGGTTCGGTAGCTCATTCCAGATTTGTGCAGCATTATAGCGAAACGATCTTAAGCCATATTTAGTAGTTCGAACTCTTGGGAGTACTGCTGTTTCCTGTGATCTTAAATCATACTTGTTAATTTTTATATCAATCAAATCATGAAGGTAGCTCGGACTTTTTTGGTGAATTATTTTAAATGTTTCTATTGCAATTGTTTTTATTCTTCTTATTTTTAAAGATGGTAATTTAGATTTTTCTAGCAATTTTTCGTAAGGAATATCATAATCTTCATAAATGAATCTTAGAGCTCTTTCTTGAATTTTTTCCATTTTAAAAGAATTTTTTTCACTACAGTAGTGCCAAATTACTGGACAATAGTTAAAGTTCGAAAGTATGAATGAGTAGTATGCTGTTAACCTACCTAGCCTGTTTAAATATTTATCCATACGTTTTAGAATATTTAATTGTCTTGATGCCTTTTTACATATTTCAGAAATATGATTGTTAAAATTTAAGTCCGAATCTATAGTTATTCCAAGAAGTTTAACATTTTCTTCACAAGAAATTTTATTTCCATTTAAATTAAATATCAAATTATGTTTATTTGTTTTTTCTCAATGGCTATAGCATGGAATTTGTCAGGATTAGCCTTCATTAAATTTATAGAAAACCAGTTTATTAGATTTAAACTATCAGTTTCTAAACTTTCAACAACTTTATCTAAATTATGATTACTGTATGATACAGTGTTGTCATCAGCATAATTATAAATGGTGCTTTTTTGTACAAAATGAAATATGTCATTTATGAAGACATTGAAAAGAACTGGACCAAGGATTGACCCTTGTGGTACGCCTTTTAACATACGATCCCATTCGCTGTAAGAACTTCCAATTTTAATTCGTTGTTTTCTGTTTTCTAAATAACTTTTTAGACAGACCGTATGCTTCCAATTTAAGTAAAAGTAAATCGTGAGGTAAACAATCAAATGCTTTAGATAGATCCATCAAAATTGCAGCAAAAAAGTTTAACTCACCCCAATCTCTACCTCTATTGCTATTAATTCTCATGAGCATTTCCAGAAGATCCTCCGTAACGCATGTTGTTTTTCCTAAAACATAAGACAATTTAGTACCAATAATAAATTAGGGCCTGATAAATTTGCCTCTTTATATATCAATAGTGTATTTTTTCGATTTTTAAAAATTTTATTTGGATGAATTTACAGGAAAATATTGTAATATCTTGACGGTGTACTGTTTTAAATAAGAGCTAATTTTCAAATGCATGTAAAGCAAGACTTTGGTTAACTTGCTTGCTATGTTTGTATATTGTACAATTGTGTACTTTGGTTAACGTCCAATCAAATTCAAATATATTCAGGTTTAACTATGCCTAAATGTAATGTTTAAATATGTCAATCTTAATTACAATGCTTGAGTAAACGTTTACATAAACAAAACAAGCAAGCCAATCAAAGTTTTACTCCACTAGCATTAGGAAATTAGCTTTAACGGTAATTCAAGAATTATTTTCGTTACCTCTTCGTGCATCACAAGTAGCGGTAACTCTTACGGAAACGCCAACAAAAGCAAACAAAACACAAATGAAGCGTAACCATGACATTTCAGTAAGACTTTTTTCGTTTGGAGTGATAAATTGTTTTCAACAGTTGTTTATACATTTTAATAAAAATCATTATGATGAGGACCTGATACTTTAATTACACCTTCGCGTGTCTACTTTTATTGGTTTTTGTTCCTCAATTGCACGGCATGTAAAGTGTATGTAGTGTGGTTCCTGATACCAAAAACTGTGTGCATGCAGAAGTGTACTAAAAGCTTAGCTTGTTGAATCATAACTTAAATTGAAAATGGAAATGGGGAATGTGTCAAAGAGACAACAACCCGACCATAGAAAAAACAACAGCAGAAGGTCACCAACAGGTCTTCAATGTAGCGAGAAATTCCCGCACTCGGAGGCGTCCTTCAGCTGGCCCCTAAACAAATATATACTAGTTCAGTGAAAATGAACGCCATACTAATTTCCAAATTGTACACAAGAAACTAAAATTTAATAATACAAGACTAACAAAGGCCAGAGGCTCCTGACTTGGGACAGGCGCAAAAATGCGGCGGGGTTAAACATGTTTATGAGATCCCAACCCTCCCCTATACCTCTAGCCAATGTAGAAAAGTAAACGCATAACAATACTCACATTTAAAAATCAGTTCAAGACAAGTCCGAGTCTGATGTCAGAAGATGTAACCAAAGAAAATAAACAAAATGACAATTAAGAATTGAATGCTGCTTTTTGTAAATTTATTGGGGTGTAAAAGCGTTGACCGAAGTACATTTTGTATGAAGCGGAAGCGCTTCATACTAAAAATGTGCGCACGGTCAACGCTTTTACAACCCTATAAAGTTACAAAAAGAAGCATTCAATACTTATAATTATTTTTTTTTTAGCTAGAATCATGAAAACCCGATTCTTATCAAGTTTTCATTTATTTCACCTGTGCACTTTATTGTGGGACCTCGTGTCATCATGAATGATACATTTTATTGTCTAATGCAATTGTTTCAGGAATAGCACGTGATGTGCAGTTATATATAGCCAATCAGAATAACGTATTATAATGAAACATACATCTAATGTAATTATTAATACATAAATAACAATAGACTACTAGCAGTTAACTGACATGCCAGCTCCAGACTTCAATTAAACTGATTGAAAGATTATGATTTCATCATATGAATATCAGGTACAATCCTTCCCGTTAGGGGTTTAGTATCATACCATCATAACATATATGAGAAGAACATAACCCGTGTCATGCCAACAACTGGTTTTTGAATAAATGTGTTTAGTTCCGATGCAAAGAACCTTTAAGTGAATCAATATTAACGCCAAAATATGCAATCTTTAATGACCTGACAACAGTATCGTAACTATTTCCCTTCTTAATAAGTCTATTTAAATGTTTCGTTAGTTTTTGAGGTGAATACTGACACTTTTGTGCTTTAAGAAGAATATTTCCATAAAAAATTGGATGTGAAATACCTGAACGTATAAGAAATCTGCATGTTGAGCTATATTTACGAATGATGTCCTTATATCGATGATAAAAATTTAGTAAATGTTTTGACTAGTTTGTAATATCGAAAACCCTGGTGTAATAATTTTCCAGTAATACATAAATTTCTCTCGTTAAAATCTAAAACATTGTTACATACACGAGCGAATCGTACAAGTTGAGATATATAAACACCGTAACATGGTGACAACGGAACGTCACCATCTAAAAATGGATAATTAACGATAGAAAATGAAAAATCATCTCTTTTATCATAAATTTTAGTATTAAGCTTTCCGTTAGTGATATAGATATCCAGATCGAGGAAAGGGAAGTGGTCATTGTTAGTATTAGCTTTATTTAAAGTAAGTTCAACAGGATAAATTTCTTTAGTATACATACTGAAGTCGTCATTATTGAGAGCCAAAATATCATCCAAATATCTAAAAGTATTATTAAATTTGTTTATCAGATGTTGTTTCGATGGGTCTTTGCTGATTTTTGTCATAAATTGTAACTCATAGCAATACAAAAACAGGTCCGCAACAAGTGGTGCACAGTTAGTCCCAATTGGAGTTCCGATAACCTGACGATATACGAAATCTCCAAAGCGAACAAAAATGTTATCTAGTAAAAATTCAAGGGCATATATAGTATCAAAGCATGTCCAATTGACATAGTTTTTTTGTTTATTGCTACTAGAAAATGACCTAAATGAGTTTGAACATATATATTCACATTCTGACTTTTTAAATGCCCATTTAATTATAGGTGTGTAAATTTTTTCTTACTGAGAATGTGAGGCAATGTGGTATACAGGGTGGGAAAATCAAAACTTTGAACAGATTCAAAATCACCAATATAAGCATGCAATTTATCAAGTACTTCCAACGAGTTCTTGACACTCCAAAAGTAATTAATTCCATTATTTTCGAAGGCTTATTTGAACAATTTATTATCATGGTTTTGATTGTACCTAGTTTATAATGGCTTTTTATTTGAGTTTGGCGTGACTTAATTTTCAAAGATACACTTTCAAACTGACAATCCTGCTTATGGCAAATCATGTTCCTAAAAGAAAAAGTTTTTACTTACTTTATAAATTAATATTGGGGAGGGGTAGCTCCTTTTTAGATGAACATCCAAACTTTAACCATCGAAACATTATAATAGTGTCTTTTCCTATCAGGCATTATGTGATGCATGGTTGCATGGATACATGGGTGTTTTACAATTACAACATGTTGTTAATGATGAATGACAAGAGACGATACGCCGAAGACACCCATAGTCTTCAGCAAAAGACAACTGTTTATATCCTGATGAAAAAGTGGCGCATAGAGGTAACATGCTATACCAATGGTAAGCCTTCTAAATTCAGAAACAAATCCGCAAAACACTGACAAAAGACCAATACCGACGACACTAGTGGCATGGGATAAATTCACGTTGAAGAGGAAAATGGTTTGATTCTTTTCCCTAAACTCAGATGTACATATATAAGCAACAGCTACACTGAATTATCTATACAAAGACCAATTTACCACACTGTTTAACAGCAACTGTAACAGTTAACGTTTATTACAGTATAGATGTGTTGAACTGCTCTCTTTAGTGTGGTAGTGTCGTTTAAAAAATACAACATGCAGTCAATGGCTATATATTAACCAATTTACGTTCAAAAGAACACTGCTTGTTCTATAAATCAACAACTCCTAAAATTAAGAATGTTATTGTATACAAGTGATGTGCTCCTCAATGGTCAATAAACTGATCTCTGCTCTTTCAAGTAGAAAAAAAATATATTAAGTTAGTGTGTAATTTGTATTGGTATAAATTAAAACTTGTATAACCTGTAGGATTTATTGTACCGGAAGTCAATAAATATTTGGCCAAATTTTGCGCTATATACAGTAGCAGTCAGTTTAATTTTAAAACAGAATATTCATAATTAAAAAAAACATTTTCAATATAAAAAAGAAGATGTGGTATGATTGCCAATGAGACAACTGTCCACAAGAGACCCAAATGACACAGACATTAACAACTATAGATCACCGTACGGCCTTCAACAATGAGCAAACCCCATACCGCATAGTCAGCTATAAAAGGCCCCAAGTCCTATTTGAAACACAACGAAATATGATTACTAATCTCCCAACTTGAATATACTAGGTTCAGTAATACAACTATGTTCATGATAACAATTGCTTAGCTGTATTTGGCAACACTTTTAGGAATTTTGGATCTCAATGCTCTTCAACTTCGTACTTTATTTGGCTTTTTTCAACTTTTTTGGATTCGAGCGTCACTGATAAGTCTTTTGTAGACGAAACGCGCGTCTGGCGTATATATAAAATTTAGTCCTGGTATCTATGATGAGTTTATTTACAACCACTGGGTCGAGGCCACTGCTGGTGGAGATTTATTTCCCCGAGGGTATCACAAGCCCAGTAGTCAGCAATTTTTGTGCTGACATGAATTATCATTGATATTGTTATATCTATAAATTAACTGTTTACAATATTTTTAATTTTTTGAAATACTAAGGTTTTTTTTACCTCAGGCATAGATTACCTTAGCTGTATTTGGCAACACTTTTAGTAATTTTGGATCTCAATGCTCTTCAACTTCGTACTTTATTTGGCTTTTTTCAACTTTTTTGGATTCGAGCGTCACTGATGAGTCTTTTGTAGACGAAACACGCGTCTGGCGTATATATAAAATTTAGTCATGAGTATCTATGATGAGTTTATTTACAACCACTGGGTCGATGCCACTGCTGGTGGAGATTTATTTCCCCGAGGGTATCACAAGCCCAGTAGTCAGCACTTTTTTTTTTAACCTCGGAACAGTATATCGTTAATATATATGTTCCTGGTGAAACCGAATGTCATGATATGTCTTTCGGGAAACTGAATTTAAAACTCTAAATTGAACATTCGACATTCAAAGGGTTCAAATAAACACAGGCTGGTGTTCACTAGAATGACACAACTAAAATTCTATTTTTATTTTTATTATCTCAATCTTGCAAAAAATAGCCGGCAAATGATGAATGATCATTTCCAATAACTGCCTCTGTCTGGCCGAGGTGTCTATGCTTAATATAAACACGATCGCCTTTCTTTAATTCAACCAATACACTAATACTACTTGCTTCGTGTGGTCCGTTGTTTGAATATCCCCTTACATACAATAAGTCGTTCTTGTTGAGTTGATAACCGACGTCTTTTCCATTGTCCCCATAAATCACAC
This sequence comes from Mytilus edulis, assembly GCF_963676685.1. Lineage (NCBI taxonomy): Eukaryota > Metazoa > Mollusca > Bivalvia > Mytilida > Mytilidae > Mytilus > Mytilus edulis. The sequence continues at coordinate 49,895,538 of NC_092349.1, read as the reverse complement.
AACTGAAATGATACAATCCATCTCTTTTAGCAGTGAAGATCCCTGTAGATGGGTTGTAGCCTCCACCTCTATTGACCTTTACTCCATCAAATATCAACACTTTGTTAGAGTTGGATAAAACAGCACTTTTCGACAATGTTGAGAAGAATGCAGGTCTAATCTGTTTATCTGCAATGAAAATGTCATTTTTTAACAATTAGATTTTGTTGTCAAAATGAGTTAGAAGAGGGACGAAAGATACCAGAGGGACAGTCAAACTTATAAATCGAAAATAAACTGACAACGTCTGGCTAAAAATGAAATAAGACAAACAGACAAACAATAGAACACATGACACACCATAGAAAACTAAAGAATAAGCAACACGAACCCCACCAAAAACTAGGGGTGATATCAGGTGCTCCAGAAGGGTAATCAGATCCTGTTCCACATGTGGCACCCGTCGTGTTGCTTTTGTTATAACAAATCCGGTAATTAATCTTATTCGGTAGGTCACATTCAGGAAGGGGAAGGGGATTGTAGTTACGACGTAAGGAACCTATCCGATATCATTTGTGAAACGGTTATTCCATAACGGTCAACCAACTCGTGATAGCGTTCGCAAAATTTACGAAGGGATGATTTCAACTTCACCATTTGGGGTTCTTGGTTTAATAGCTTCCTTGTGAGCAACAACCCTCTATCAAGAAAATCATAATAGGAAATGCAAGCACTGGAATATCGCATCAATTGGGAGATATATACCCCGTATGCAGGTGCTGCTGGAATGTTGCTACTTAGAAATGAAAAGTTCACAATTGGAAAGCTGAAATCATCTCTTTTGTCGTAAAGTTTTGTTTTCAACCGACACTCATTGTCAATTTCTAGATGTAAGTCAAGATATGAGGCCGACTTAACTGTATCTGTTGCATCCTTTATCTCTAGTTCAATGGGATAGATGCATTCAACACAGTCACCAAATTTTTAATTATCTAGTGAAAGAACGTCAACTATATAGCGGATTGTAGAGTTAAAGGATATTGCTAACTTCTTATCTATCTTCCTAAGAAGTTCTTGTATGAAGTCAGCCTCATAATAATAAAGAAACAAGTCGGCAAAAAGAGGGTCACAATTAGTTCCCATTGGAATGCAGACAGTCAGTTGAAAACCACGTCCTCTGACATAACAAATATGTTGTCAATCAAAAAATCAAGCATCTTGATAATGTCAGTTTCAGAGAATTTTTTTGTTTGAATCAGAATAATGCTTTACAAAATAGGATTTATCCCTGAATCCCTACGACAAGATACTTGTATCTACGTTGGTCATTCTTTTTTTATGAAACAAAGCAATACCAACTCTTTCAATTTGTATTTTAGTTTGGAATGTGGAATACTTGTGTAAAGTGTAGAAAAGTCAAAAGTTTTAATACTATATTGCAAGATGAAAGAGAGTTAGATTGTATGTACTCTAAAAGATCTTTGGAATTTTTAAGTATCCACATCTGATTCACGCCACCTCTAGAATAGGCAGTTTCACAATAACTTTGAAGCCCGTCTTTGATTGCTGATAAAATAGATCTTAATAACTTAGAAAGATCGTGGAGCACTTGGAAGACCCAGTAATATACCGTTGTTTGTAAGGACACTTATGTAGTTTAGGTATCCAATACAGTGATGGAAGATCCAGTTCTTCACCTTTGGTTGAAATTCCAAAGGAACATAGCACAGACCTGTGATTATCCAGGATTTCCTCTTTGGTAAGTGTCGTGAGGGTATATGTTGAGTTTCCATGCAAAGTGTCAATACCTAATTCGTTGATCAAGCAGTTAATGGAATGAGTTTTACACACAAAAACGATGTTGTTTTGGGCTTTATCTGCGGGGACAACAACATATTTGTAGGTAGGATAAATGTTTTGCAATCTTTGGGTCTTTAAAGATTGACGTAGCATGGGCATTGATAGACCCATTCAGTTTCTTGATTCTGATTTCTATCAACGACCTCGCCGCCTTAATTCATTCGGAAAGAGTGTCTACGTGTTCCTTCTCGCGCTTAGCCAATTGCCTGGCATAATCTTCGACTGATTCATCAAAATTTTGAAGTTTTATTTCCAATTGATGGATTAAGGCTCACGATATTTCGGACCTTTCGATAACACATTTCGCAGGGAAGTGTTATTTACAATGTTGAGGTCACCGGTAATAACGTGGCCAGTCAGATTATATGTGAATTGAGAACATGTCACTCTTTGCATATTTATATTCGGTTTCAATATAATTATCAGTTCGTGTCATCCGTGTGGAAAGGTCAGGTTAACTTTCATGTCGCTCTTTAACCAGCTTTCGGGGTGAAATCAATGCAATTACAGGTGTTTATACTTGATCTTGTTCATCAGCAACGTAAAAATTATTCAGTGCATGGTTGTTAAAAAATGGATTTTTTGATTTTGTGTTGCTACATAGCATATTCGAGGCACAAGAATAATAATTCATCATACTGCGTTTTTACTCACTTTACTAACCCTTGCTGCTGTGCATTAGTCATGAGGAGAATCACTATTGGAGTAATCTCATGTATCTGTAGCTAGTTCTAAAGGATCTCCCCTTGATGACCATTGCATTGTTGTGATGTAAAAGTCCCTCACTGCTGTGCACTGGTCATAAGGAGAACTACTGCAGAATGAGATACTATATTCCCGGTTCTATTTTTTTTTTGTTACTTTTTGTTTGTTTCCGTATTAATAAACTTAATATCATATCCTTTAATATTAAATCGGCCTCATTATACTCAATGTCTCTTACCATAATTATATCCTACATTGCTCATATTATCAATTTATTATTGTGTATTACTTATTGTGTATTTCACTAATGTTTATATAATCATTGTATTATGATGTCTTTGTATCTTGCCCGACAAGGGCCCATGATTGGTTTAATAAAATAATGTCTAATGTCTAATGTCATAGCAACATCCACTCTAAAACTGCATAAATAGCTATTTATGTAAAAAATACATAAATAGAGGATGTTTATTTTCAAATTGGAATATGACTGCATGCATTGCATCACTCACAGTCTTGTCTGTCCTTTTGATAAGGTTCAACAAATGTAATATATAATATAATATGGGGGTGTGGCTCATAACAAGCAAAAAATTAAATAAAAACGACATAAATATTGATTAACAGTACCAATCAAAATGTTATTATTTATTTTAGCATGATACGTTTTTCTCTTGATTGATTTCACGTCTGGTTTTTTTTGACACAATAATGACTACACTATCGCCCAAAGCGATTCACATCACACGAGGTAGTCCCGATCATCAGAGCATGCAGAGGGTGATATCAAGCTTTGTTCAACGTCACATAGAATTGTCTCAACCAATACAATGTTTAATTCGCTATCACCATTTACAAACAGTCGAATACAAAGATATTTGTTCTAGGTATGTTTACTTTTGTAATTAAAAGTGGTGTTTTGTTGGTTCATTCAATCATGTTGCTCATATGTGTTGTAATTTGTAGATTAAAAGATCTGGCAATATATTACATTGTATTGTGTAATGCATTCGGTATACAGCAAAACAAATGTGATCTCATAATTAAATTTTGATCAGTGAAGTATGGAGAACAAACGAACCACACGGTTATTAAAAAAACAAAATCAACCGGTCGGAGAAAAAGATAAATCTGGAAAAAGAAATAGAGTAACAATTTCTCTAATTATGTATCCATTTTAACCGATTTTTATTATAACGACCAGGTGATAAATTTTGTAAAATCGTTGAACGTACAAACAATGTTAGTATCGCTTTAATGTTCCAGTAAATGGACAAAAAAACGTTTAATTTCGTTGTTGCAGAATATAAAGGAATTTTGGGGATATCATTGTTGGTAATACAAGATGAATATAACGTATCTTTATTGATTGAAATTCCGTTGTTTGGGACAGTTTCAATCATTCAGAATGATTTGGTGAGCTTTTTTTTTAAATATTACTGATAATGCTTTATATTATGATAGGCGGATTATTTTGGAAATAGTACAACGGAATTTCTAGTATGTAGTAAAGATATGTTACTAGTATTATGTCAAATATCCTGCTGTTATTGCATTACATGTCTTACCTTTAATTTGAGCTATTTCTACCTTCAGTGCTTTATTGTCATTTTCCAATGCATCTATTCTCCTTTGAACTATTTTGTACTCTGGAAACAAATCTAAAACAGTTTCTGTTCCCTGGCATATTACTAGTGCAAGAAAACATAATAATAGACATTGGGACTGCATTGTTTTAACTTCCACTCGAAACGATTGATACGAATGTGCACGTTTATTCTTTTTATAGGCTTGAAGATTATAACAAACTGCAGATGCTTCCTGTTTACGTCTCTTACATGTAAATGAATATTCATATCTACTTACATGAATCAATATCAAGTATAAATCACATCCTTTAAGAATGTCGTTGGGGTTGCAAAATTTCCTTCCATTACGCTATTGTGATACATATTTCCAATATTGGTTAGCAACAATTTGAAAAAAGCAAGGATACACAAAGTGGACAAATAAAAAAATCATAAGTGGACGACAAAAGCCATAGATTTTCATAAGAATGGCATGGAATCTGATAATCAAATATTGAAGTGATTCGGTTACAATAGATATATCAAAGTAGAATGTTAAATAAGACTATTTTCTCCCCCTCAAATTAACATTAGTTTGAAGAGATTTTTTTTACATTTACAGGGCATTTTTACGTGTTTCTGAAACCAATTTGTTTGTTTTCTATTGTATGCCTCTGTTTTATGTGAACATTTTTATTTTTCTCATGACCATATGACAATCAAATCTTTGATTGCTATTCAATAAGTAAGTTAGAAGTTTTGACAGTATTCAATTTAGAAAAATGTCACAGATTTGGACTGATCAACAGACGACTGTACTTGATGAAAAAAAAACCTTGAAAGATTGATTTGACCAAGTGTTTGTGATGACAGTTAGATACAAGTCACGTTCACCGGAAAAAGTTGTTATGAAGGAAGAATTGTGTTTTTGTTCTTGTGTACAGGAAGAAACACCATCCTTTTGACAACAGATGCGTCCGTTGATTTACAATTGATAGCTACTTGAAAAATGACAGGCTAAAATGGGACGGCTGGTAAATTGTGTGCGAATCGCAGAAACAAATGATAAATTCTGATTCAATCGAAACAACATAATTATTTTAATAGTGTCTTAATTTATATGAGTTTTGACACTATGAACAAGTTCAGTATATATTTTGTTCAGTAAATATCAAGATTCGTTCAAAAAACGTCTTTTCCATGCTGCATGCTAATCAAAGACTTGAGGTTTTTTTGTAATATTTCGTATATTATTCTAAGTGGAAGAAAAACATTCTCCATTTCTTTTATACTTTTTTGCATTCAAATGACAAAACTTAATCCATAAACATGTACATTTTCATTAATTCATAATTAGATAGCCAGAGAATGAGCTGTATATATGCTGATTACTGTAAACTGTGTAACTACGTTGTGGCCTTATAGATCCAATATCATATTAGCTGTGCCCATTTCATGAGTTTGACTAGAAGGACTCAACCAAATACTTGACATATTCGCGTCATTCAGGTAAAGACTAACCCACAGTGTTTGTCCTTGTGCGTTCATCACAGTTGATGAAAAATTATACACTCCTTTATTAGGTGAAGTGAAAATACCTGTCGTGGTGTCGTAGCCGTCTTTAATATTGACAACAACTCTGTCAAACGTGATAGCAACATTTCGTGAAACACTTTGAGCATTTGTGAGAACAGATGTAAATGCTGGTGTTGTCTCCCTGTTAGAACACTGACAATCTGAAATAAGAAATAAATAATTGATAATATGAATTAAGCTAGCCTTATGATAGTCATATTTTGCCTAGAGAAAGACCTCCCTCCGGTCGATCGTTCGTTTTGATCAGTTCTGACAGCCATTAGTATGTTCTCTAACAAGAATTCACCACATATATGAATTGTTACCAAATAAATGTAAAGTAATTGCTAGTAATGTGTGTATAAGTCTGAGGCCAATTTAAACATAAACAGATGTGGTAAGAATTCGAATGTCAATAAAATATATGTTTTATTGACATTCGTACCACATCTGTTTGTATAATATTATACACATGAGAGCGTATGATGTGGATATGCTATATCAAGAATGTAAACTTAATATTATTTAGGAAGTCAATGATGTAAAATATTCCACAAAGAGGGGATTTACGTCTATTGGTTAGTTTTGTGTGTCTGTTACTAAGCACAAAACGTTTTAAGGTTTTATAAATATGAAATGTTATCCCTCACTAACGCTCATGTAAAAAAATATAAGTATAATGGATGAGGTATTTTTTTTTTCAATTTGGGTTAGTGTTGCTTGTTAACAAGATAAGTGAGTATTCATGTAACTGTTCACTTCTTAATCGAAACGGCTGGTTTCTAAAACGATTTTCATGCATGTTAGTTCTAATAGAAGTAGAATCCAAAGGAAGTAAATAAACTGTTAACTGAAATAAATGTACAATATGTCTATGGGTCACAGATGCCCCTGCTTGTGAAAAAAAATTCCCACACAAGTAAACTACCACATATAGATGCAGGATTAACGTAATTTGGACTGTTTTGTGACCATAAGCATTGTGTATAAGTTTCAAAACATTTGGTAGAGGCAAACTAAAGTTAAAGAACAGAAACAACAGATTTAGCATTTTTCCTATCTTAAGGCTACGTGTTGATATTTGTATCATTAGTACTCGTACCAACTTCTTATATCTAATAACTCATGAACAGTAACACGACCCAATATCGAACTTGATAGATCTGTGTTATGGGGTAATAAGCATTACGTATAAGGTCTATAACATTTGATTGAGTCAAACTTATTAAATAGGACGAAAACAATCGAAAAATTCAGCATTTTTTATGTTTTTAAAGGAACATGATAACTCATGAACGGTAAAAGTGATGCTACCAAATTTCAAATTTAATTTTTTTTTTATGTGGAAATAAGCATTGTCCCAGATTAGGGAGATGGTGGAGACCCCGCTAACATGTTCAACCCCGCCTTATTCAGTATGCATGTGCCTGTCGCAAGTCAGGAGCCTATACATTTGTCCGTTTCTTTTCTCGTTTGAATTTCGTTTTATCGTGTATTTTTCTATGTTGTGATGTTATACTATTGTTTCAGAAAAAGGAAGAAGGTTTGGTACCATTAAAACGTTTAATCCCGCTGCAAATGTTTGCACCTGTCCTAAGTCATGAGGAATCTGATGTACATTAGTTGTCGTTTGTTTATGTAATTTATACGTGTTTCTCGTTTCTCGTTTTTTATATAGATTAGATCGTTGGTTTTCCCGTTTGAATAGTTTTACACTAGTAATTTTGGGGCCCTTTATAGCCTGTTGTTCGGTGTGAGCCAAAGCTCCCTGTTGAAGGCCATACATTGACCTTTAATGGTTTACTTTTAAAAATTGTTATTTGGATGGAGAGTTGTCTCATTGCCACTCATACCACATCTTCCTAAATCTATTTGCTCATTGTAGAAGGCCGTATAGTGACATATAGTTGTTAATTTCTGTGTCATCTGGTCTCTTGTAAAGAGTTCTTCTTTGGCACTCACGCCACATTAGGTGGAGGGTGGAGATCCCGCTAGCATGTTTAATCCGCCTCATTCTGTTTGTTTGTGCCCGTCCCAAGTCAGGAGACTGTAATTCATGAATTGTCGTTTGTTTATGTGTTACATAATTGTTTTTGTTAATTTTTTGTACAAACGTTTGTTCGTTTCTTTTCTCGTTTGAATTGTTTTTACATTGTCATTTCGGTGCCTTTTATAGCTGACTATGCGGTATGGACTTTGCTTATTGTTGAAGGCCGTAGGATGACTTATAGCTGTTAATTTCAATGTCATCTAGTCTTTTGTGGAGAGTTCTTATTAGCACTCATGCCACATCTTCTTTTTTATTTTGTGTAGAAGTTTTGTAGTATTTGGTTTAGGAAACTAAAGTTAAGAGAACGGAACCCTTTTTTTTACGTTCGGGACGAACGGACTAGAGTAACTCTTTATGCCCCTTTACTATGGTACCAACACAGAAGTTCTGACTATTGTGTTGGTGCTACTCATCCCACTAGCACTGTCATTAATACACACACAATGTTATTATAAAAATATTCAATCTTAATTTTGATTTGATTATTTTGGGCCTATAATGATTATATGCATGCTTTTCACAAGTAGTATCAAAATTGACAAATTTATTGTACATATACATTTTTGTAATATTTTATAACTTATTTTTCAATTAAATAAAGCTAACAAACTTGAATTGATCATCACTTTCTTTTTATGTGTCTTTTAACATCCGTTTTGAACAAAACGATTTGTTACACGTATTTCTATCAAATCTGACATTATTACAAAGCAGCTATTGAATAAAATTCATTCGAACTTTAAATGTGCAATCAAATGTATATGCAAGTCGTCATTGGTCAAGTGGCTAGATGCATATGTCGTTGGCCAATTGAACGACAGGTCCTAATTTTGTTGTTTTAAAACTTCTAGAAATATTAACGGAAATAAGGAATGAGCGAGTAAAGGGAAATAAATAAAAACAGAACGACTGAATTAAATAAAAGGATGTTCGATATAACGTATATTTCGTTTTATTTTCGAAATCTAAACGATGCTTGTTTTTTTTTCTAGTTTCCTAATCAAAATTATAAGAATGAGAAAATAAATACCTTACAGCTTCTTTTACCGACGATCCTGAAATGTTAAATGTTATAAAATAATTTTAGCGTCTTTGACCTACTTTATCTTTTTATTCGGATACTTGTGGTTATCTTCTCCATTTTCAACGGGAACATTAGAATAATCCAGAATAGAACCCAGATGGAACCAAGAAGTCGGATTGCTATAACCAAACAACCCGGATGTTGAACCATTTACCATGGTTTCGAACCAAAGAACCCGGATAAAACCAAGGTTCAGAACCAAACAACCCATGGAACCAAGGTTTAGAACCAGAGTGCCCGGATAGAACCTTATTGCATTCGGAATTCTCATGACTTTTTATACCTTCAACGTATTTTCCAAATCATTTATTTATTTAGTATATTTACAAGATTGATCGTTTATATAAATATACAGTGTTAATTTCCATTGTTTAACCCAAGCGTACTTTTTAGATAAATAAATTGAATGAAAACTACGGTTCCTAATTTGTGCATTGGGATTAAAAACTTGATATTTATCATTACTTTTTGTTTACAACTCTGTCTTGTATTGTTCTGGTCGTACTATTTCAAATATTCAATTTCATGACTGTATCATGTGTTTCCATAAGTTTACCATAGTACTATCATATGGTTGGGTTAAAAATTAATGGTAAACCCTAGTTTTTAGTGTTTTAATGTCTAATCTTACCGTTTTAATTTATTGACATAACTGCACGACTCGATTCTCAATTAACAGTGGTAAGATAATCGTTGCAAAGAATCCTGCTCAAACTTTAGTGAAAGACGGGTTTAACTCTGCATTGTTGCGAGAGTTTATATTGTTTGTTGAAGGCAATTGTAGTGACCTGCAATACAAGTACCATTCAATTGAGTTTAGTTATATGTCTTGTGTTTCTGTCTCTGCCCTAGGTTTTCTATATTTTGCATGTGTAGTGCATCATGACATAAGACATTGTTACGTGTACCGTGATGAGCTTTCGTGCAAGACTGCTGTGTAATTTTTACATGGAACATTTGATCAGACTTTGACTTTTTGACTCCTGACCTACATGTATGCACGTTGGGTGTGTCATCATGTTGCAGTGTGTTCCTCGGTATATTACCTTGACCTCAAAATATAATTTTCAATTGACTTTGCTTCTGAATATGTGGCATGTAGATGTATTGTCATAAGATGATGAGTATATTGGCACAAGAAACTTCATGTGAGCTTGACCTTTGCCCTCAATGTAAACCTTGTATATTTTGTTTGAATTGAATGGAGAATTAACTGTATGATTGGCACTCGTACCACATCTTCTATATATTATATATATAGATATATTGTTAGTTTTGTGTACCACGATGACCCTTTTCTCAAAATCCGCTTTGTATTTTTTTTTACAAGGATCTCTTGACCAGACTATGACTTTTTGACTCTTGACCTTTGCATATTGGGTGTGTCTCTTGGTATGATTACCTAGACGTCAAGTCAGGAGTCTGGTTTTTGTTCTTCTTGTATGTTTTTAATTGTAAGTTTATTTTATGATTTGGAGTTTAAACTGGTACACATTTTGTTAAGGGCCATCTGAAGCCCGCCTCTGGGCGAGGGATTTTCTCGCCTTGTTGAAGACCCATTAGTGGCCTTCGACTGCTTTCTGCTCTTTTGACATGATTACTGTCTCTTTTACACATTCCACATTTCCATTCTCAATTTTTAAGAATGTTTGGTTCAGATGAAACTAAATCCTTTAATTTCCGTGAATATCATATCAAGTAAGAAAATTTACTGCTTCAGTAGGTCCGAGTACACAGTTATCGTCCTTTGATTTTCGTTGTCCACGAATATAGTCCTTAGTGTGGACAGTGTGTTACTTGCCAATTTTTGTTATACCCCTTCCAAATTTATTTCTCCATGTTTTATGCCTCATATAGCAAGTTGGGGGGTGAAATGACACTGTAAAAAAAGTTGGGTCATAAATATTAATGTAAAGTAGTGATTAGGTCCAGCTGAAAAAGGTCAAAAATTAGCACTTCGGAAGCTGTCAAAAGATTTCAAGACCCCCTTAACATAAGATTGTCCATATTTTGAGTTAGAGCTGATGAAGTTTTCTATAATTTTGATATAATTTGTCCCAAAAGTAGTACAACACACTGTAAAAATATTATTGAGAAAGCGCAGGTGGGTTTTTTTTAATTTTCATTTATTGTCTAAAAGAAATGCACTACGAAATAACTGTGTACTCGGACCAGTAGCATCATGTGCTGCAGTGTGATAGATAATGCAAAATGTTTCAATCATTTTACCTTAGATTTTATTTCATTGACATGTTGGTATGGATAGTCTGCTTTTACATCTTAAAAATTCACACAGAAGGTATACGCATATCAATAAACTGAACTCAATGCTAAGAACCTTTAAAGTACACTTAGACAGAGAGCTCAAACTAGTGAAACACTTTGTTAAGTTGGTCACATTTAACTTGAAATATCACTGTCTGTTACCAAACTGCACCGAGATCCTGAAAAAAAATGTGCAAGTTAAGTCTATTAAAAGAAGAATTCAATGGAAGTAAATAAGCTGATTACTGAAATAAATGTAGAATATGTCTATTAACCACAGATGCCCCTGCTTGTGACAAAAATAATTAAACTTCCACATATAGATGCAGGATTCGCGTAATTTTGACCGTTTTGTGACCATAAGCATTATGAATAAGTTAGAAAACATTTGGTTGAGGCAAATTAAAGTTCAAGAACGGAAACAACAGATTTAGCAGTTTTCCTATCTCAAGGCTCCGGGTTGACATTTGTATCATTGGTACTCGTACCACAACTTTTTACATCTAAAATCTCATGAACAGTGACGCCATCGGGACCAAATATCGAACTTAATAGATCTGTGTCATGGGGTAATGTGAATCGCGTATAAGGTTCCTAACATTTGATTGAGTCAGACTTATTTAAGAGATAGGAAACGAAAGAGTCAGCACTTCTTATGTTTTTAAAGGGACATGATAACTCTTGAACGGTAAAAGTGACACTTAAAAATTTCAAATTTGATTTTGTGTTGAGGTGGGGATCCCGCTTACATGTTCAACCCCGCCTTATTCGGAATGTATGTGCCTTTGGTAAGTCAGGAGCCTGTAATTCAATGGTTGTCGTTTTTTATGTGTTACATACTTGTTTTTCGTTCATTTTTTGTACATAAATTTGTTCGTTTATTTTCTCGTTTGAATATTGTTTTACAATGTCATTTCAGTGCCTTTTATTGCTGACTATATGCGGTATTGACTTTGCTTATTGTTGAAGGCTCTATATGACCTATAGTTGTTAGTGTTTATGTCATCTGGTCTTTTGTGGAGAGTTCTCATTGGCACTCATACCACATAAGGTCACTAACATGTTTAACCCCGCCTTATTTTATATGTACGTGCCTATCTTGTTTTTCGTTAATTTTTCGTACATAAATTAGACCGTTTGTTTTCTCGTTTGAATTGTTTTACATTGTCATGTCAGTGCCTTTAATAGCTGACTTTGCGGTATGAACCTTGCTCATTGTTGAAGACCGTGTGGTGACCAAGGCTACATTGTATAGTTGTTAATTTCTGTGTCATTTAGTCTCTTGTGGATAGTTCTCATTGGCACTCGTGCACCTGCTTCTTTTATATATTGTGTATAAGTTTTGTAGTATTTGGTTGAGGCAAACTAAAGTTAGGAGAACGGAACACGTTTTTATAGAACGTTCGGGACGGACGGACTAGGGTAACACATTATGCCCCTAAATCCTGGCGCCAACACAGAAGTTCTGACTATTGTGCACATCCCACTAGCACTGTCATTAACACATGTACACATAATTTTATTATAAAAATATTCAATCTTAATTTTGATTTCTTTATTTTTGGCCGTATGATTATATGCATACCCATCACAATGACTGAATGAGTATAAAATTTGACAAATTTATTGTACATAATTATACATTTTATTATATTTTATAACTTTTTTTCCAACTAATTAAAGCTTACCAACTTATTGATCATCACTGAGTCTTTCTTTTATATGTCTTTTAACATTCTGTTTTGAACAAAAAGATTTGTTACATATACTTCACATGTATTTCTTTCGAATCTGACATTATTAAAAAGCCATTAAATAAAATTCAGTCGAACTTGAAAATAAATGTGCAATCAAATATATATGCAAGTCGTCAACTGGTCAAGTGGCTAGATGCACATATCGTTAGCCATATAAAGAACATGTCATAATTGGGTGGTTTTAAAACTTCTAGCATAGGCGGATCCCCCCCCCCCCCCCCCCGATTTCGTGGGAAAAAAATTTGGTTGATTATATAGGGAATCATTGAAGCATGAATGGAGAGGCCCCCCTTAGGAAAAGTTCTGGATCCGCCACTGTCTAGACATATTTACGTAAATAAGGGATGAGTAAAAAATGAAAACAAAACGACTGAATTAAATAAAAGGATATTCGATGTACTGTATACTTCGGTTTGTTTTAAAAATCTATACGATGCTTTATTTTTATCTAGTTTCCTTATCAAAATAATTGAAATGAGAAGATAAATACCTTATAGCTTCCTTTACCGTCGATGCTAAAATGTTTAATGTTATAAATTCGAACAAATATGGCGGAATGAACAAGTTGACTGTGGGATAGCTCCCGAAAAAAATGCAAGTAAAGGTGTCTAAAAGTCTTTAACTTAACCAAATTGGTACTGATGGTGAACTTAAATGAACAATTGAACGAATGATATGATTTTTGATGGAAGGAAAGAAGCGAAAAAATAGTAAGAATACGAAATCAGGTTTGACTCCACCTTATAAAACAGGTTCCAAGATGGCGACCAACCAAAACAATCAAAACAATATGAACTTATCTCAAGTTTTGACACAAGCCCATGAATCTTTACATGGATCCTATTCTGAAGTCCCTATAAACAACAATGTGAACAATAATCAGACATTTACATGCAGTCTAAACCAGATAAAACAACTTTAACAAAATTGTACTCGACCAGTTCTGCAGAGCACCCCTACCAGTTCAATCTTCTGTTACTTATCAACAATCAGCACCTGTTCCGATGCAATTTTTACCACCCTCTGTTCCATCATCCGTTCAAACTTAAAGCCTAATGCCTATCCCGAACATCACACCACAAATGATATACAGCAATATCAACGACACAAACCACAGATTACAACGTCTAGAACACATAATGAATGACAAACTGTCTAAGTTAGACCTACTTGATATGTTTGCTGAGAAATTTGAAAAATTTGAAAACCACATAATTTTTATCCAAATTGAGCAATGAAATAAATGATATCAGAAATGTTCAGCAGAAACACTCACAAACAATTAATAAACAAGAAAATCATCATCATCAGATCGAAGATAGAGTGAGGAATCTTGAAAGATCAAACAGAATTGGAAAGTGAAAATTTCGAGTTAAAAGAAAAATTTCTAGAATTACAATCTCATTCCATGAAGTATAATTTAATTTTTGGTGGTATTCGAAATCAAGATGGTTATGAGGAAAATACAGAAGAAGTATTGAGGTCTTTTCTTTCGGAAGAAATGGAAATTCCTAATGTTGGAGATATACAATTCCAAAATGTACACCGACTTTGTGAGCGGTCTGACGGCAAGGAACGAATCATTATTGCCCGTTTTACTAGATTCAGTGACCATGAACGTGTTAACAGAGCAGCTGCGAGTAAATTAAATAATATCTTTATTGCAAAATTACACCCATGAGGGTCAAGCAATACAATGAAACAATAATTTTATACTATACAATGCAATACAATGAAATACAATGTAATACAATGAAATACAAAATAATACAATACAATATATAGAATAATAGAACATTAGAGTTCAATTATAAATGTATGTAAAAAACACCATCATAACCTTGCCTGACACGGGTCTGACTCCCTCAGTTCTAAAGACTGTTTAATGAAGACTCCAATATGACAAACAAGTTCAGGGATGGGATTTAGAATGCGTTTAAGTTTATTGAATGCATCAAGATGCTGAAATAATGGTACATAGTCTTTTAGATAAGCAAAAAGATTAGAACGCAAAGATATGTTAATGTCACAATACAAAAAGAAATGATATTCATCATCTAGGACTTCACATTTTTTACATAATCTTTGTGCTCTTGGAATGTTTCTGTACCTTCCTAATTCAATGCCTAGGGAATGATCACTTAGTCTAAATTTTGAGAGTAACTGCCTATGTATAAAATTATTGCAATTTAAATATTCCTCAGACTGACAATTATTTTTTAATTTCCCATAAAGACAAAGTTTGGATGAGGAATCCATTTTTGAAAGTTTAATTAAAGTATTTTTTTCATATTCCTCTGAAACACACTTTTTTATATTACATTTTAACATATTTTTTGATTGTTTAAAAGGTACATTATTATTAGAGTAATTTTCTGGGTTTATTTTCATTTCTTTAAAAATTTTATCTGCAAATGAGTACCAGGAATAAATTCCTTCTGAATGTAAATTTTTGTTTGTTTGTAGAGATTCTTTAACCAGGGGATTAATATCATTACAATTTATTCTATAAAAATACATGAGTGTTTGAGTTTTTATATAGGAGTCCAAAGTAAATCTACCTAATTCTGATCTAGCACCTATGTTAGTGGCTGTCTTTTTCAGTCCTAATACTGCTTTACAAAATTTAGAATGAACCTTCTCAAAGGGATGTTTTTCTGCTAATGCAAGAGTATCACAAAAAGTATTATTTACTGCAGCTCTATTAGATGCCCTAAAAGCTGACTGAAAATTATCCATAAACCAAATCTCAGAGTTGTATGTCAAAATAGGTCTTATAAGAGTATCAAATAATTTACATGACAAATTAGTGGGAACAAAATTAAAATTGGACATATATTTTCTCAATAAAAATAAAACTTTAATGCCTTTTTTAGACAGCTCTTCAGTAAGAACAAACCACAATTTTCTATATACCAGCAATACCCGCGTGAAATAAATGAAAGGCGTAAAAAACTCATTCCGAGAATGAAGGAATTCAAAGGGCAAAGACGACACGCAAAGCTAGTGTACGATAAACTCCTGGTAGATGGTGAAGTATACAACCCTGACACCCATCGTGAAGCCCCGCCTACAATTCCAGGTGAACCGTTACCCAATAATGGTGGAGATTATTAGGACAACGCATCAGACATTGATTACGGTCATTTAACTGACATTCATAATACCTTGAAAATAACCTTTTCAAATGTATGTGGTATCAAATCAAAACTTTTAAATCCAGATTTTGATGTATTGATTAAAAATTATGATATTCTGATATTTGTTGAAACTAAAATTGATGAGTTTGACGAGTTAAAATTACCAGATGGTTACAGTTACTTTGCAAAAAATAGATGAAAATTTGTGAAAAAGTCAGGAGGTATAGTCGTTGTATTTAAAAAATCACTTTCTGACTGCCTGAAATTTTTGAAGTCAGACTCAGAATTTGTTCAGTGGGTGGAATTTTCATTAAATTATACTAAAACTTTGATGAGCAATAAATTTCTATTTGGATGTATTTACATCCCTCCTGAAAATTCGAAATATTCTTCAGAAGAAGCATTCACTGAGATAGAAGAAGAACTTCTATTTTTTTCTCATGATATAAATAATATTGCTCTTGTTGGTGATTTTAACCCAAGAACAGGACATATGAGTGATATTGTTGAAATAGACGAGAATCTGTTTGATATGTTAGATATTGTTAATGCATCTGAAATTATGAATGAAAATACATTGTGTGTAAATAACTTTATTAAAAAGGGTATTCCCCTTGAAAGGTATAGTGAGGACAAAATTATTGTTAACAATTATGGCAGAAAATTAATAGAGTTATGCAAACGATGTTCATTATGTTTTGCAAATGGTAGATTGCATCAGGATAAATTTATTGGAAAAAACACTTGTAAAGACGCAAGTCTTGTTGATTACCTTATTTTGTCACCTGATGTGTTTGACCTAGTTATGGAATTTGAAATATTTGACTTTGATCTTACACTATCTGATGTTCATAATCAGATGCATCTTTCTTTATGCATTGCCATTACACACAAAAATTACACTGATCAACAAAATAAGAAAAACAACACTTACGTTCGATGGAACACAAACAAGGCACACGAGTTTACACAGGTACTCAGCGATGACACGGATGCATTGAATTTAATCCAACACACCCTCCAAAATTTTCAAACGGAATCCGTTACACCACTACAGGTCAATGACCTAATTAGTGAACTCGGAAATGTACTCTTAGATACGGCTTCAACAGCATTTGGACCAGCGGGTAAACAGCGTCAAAGATCAACTCAAAACAAACCATGGTTTAAAAAAGATTGCAAGATTATGCGTGATGAGTTTCACAGAGCAAGAAAGAAATACAAAAAAATTAAGACTGCTGAGAACAAAACACTGATGAATATGAAGGCTAAAGAATACCGACAACTTCTTAATAAGAGTTATAAAAAATACCAAGAAAATTGCGCAAACGAGCTTCGATCATTATCAAAAACAAACACAAAAGCATTTTGGAATACACTTCACAAATTTTCAAGTAAAAGAAAAGATAACCCACAGGTAGAGATTGACACTTTTTTTGAATATTTTAAAAATATAAATGCAAGTAAAGATGATGAGGGAGATTTTAGTTTAAATATTGATAGTATTTGTGAAAATCCTGTATATGATGAGTTATTAAATGGAAAAATAACAGAATTAGAAATATCTGATGCAATAAAGGAGCTGAAAAATAACAAAGCTCCAGGTACAGATAAAATTTTAAATGAACATTTGAAATATTCAACTCCATTGTTAATTTCTATATATTGTGAGCTTTTTAATTTAGTGTTAGATACTGGTATTATTCCAGAAAGCTGGACCAGTGGAATTATAAAACCTGTTTTTAAAAACAAGGGTAGCCCGTCTGACCCTGATGATTTCAGGGCAATCACACTTATCAGTTGCCTAGGGAAATTATTTACGTCTGTTATAAATTCTAGATTAAATATTTTTGCTAACGAGTTGAGTCTCATCTCCGAAAACCAAGCTGGTTTCAGGAAAGGATATTCAACAGTTGACAACATTTTTGTATTGCATACTCTAATTGAGTTATATTTTTCGTTTGGCAAGAAGCTTTATTGTACTTTCGTCGACTTTCGGAAGGCGTTCGACACTGTCTGGCGATCGGGGCTATGGACAAAATTACAAAATTGTGAGATTAAAGGTAAATGTTTTAAGGTTATCTTTAACATGTACCATGATATTAAATCTTGCGTTCAGTATAATGGTGACCAGTCTGAATTTTTCCCTTGTCTTACTGGTGTAAGGCAGGGGAAAAATTTATCACCGTTTCTTTTTTCTATATTTCTTAATGATCTAGAAAGTTATTTCAGCCAGTTATACGGTGAACCTCTTAATATTATTAAAGAGAAGCTCGAAAGTGAATTGCACATTTTTTATAAATTATTAATTTTTTTTTATATGCAGATGACACTGTCATTCTGTCTGAAAGTATGGAAGGTATGCAAAGAGCTCTAGACATTTTTCAATCATATTGTGATATATGGAAACTACAGGTTAATGTTAATAAAACTAAAGTTATGATTTTTTGTAAAAGAAAAACGAGACAGAATTTTATTTTTACTTTGCAAGATTGTAACCTTGAAATTGTTGATACATATTCATACACTGCATGAAATGATGCATTTAATAAAAAATTAAATGCATATGTTATGCATATTAAATTTCAAATTACAAAAAATATTATGCATTTACTTTGCTGGAAAATTTCTAATTTAATATAGATTTAAACTAAATTTAATATTGCAAATAAATTCCCAAATTTCAACCTAGTTTAAAGGTATTTTTAAATCTAAATAAATTTCAAATTTAAAGAATTTAAGTATAGACTAAATTTGAATAAATTTCTAATTTAAAGAAATGTTTATGTAAATTAAATTTGAATAAATTTGAGATTTAAAGAATTTTTAATATAAATTAAATTTCAATAAATTTCAAATTTAAAGAAGTTTTGATATAATTTAAATTTGAATAAATTTGAGATTTAAAGATCTTTTAATATAAATTAAATTTCAATAAATTTCAAATTTAAAGAATTTTAAATATAAATTAAATTTGATTAATTATGTAATTTAATTACATGTAAATTCAAATAAATTTCTTGTTTATGACTTATTTAAATTAGAACTTCCATCAAATTTAATGCAATTTAAAGTCAATATAATCCTGTATAACTACTTACAAAACAATAGTGCAAATGAATAATAAAGAAAAGACAGAATTTTTCCCTCTGCTTTTAAAATTTTTTTTTTTTGGAAAAGGGATGCTGGGGATTTGTTTTTACTTTAACCCAAATATCTGGTTTGGAAATATCTAATTAAATAAAAAAAACAAAAATTAGGAAAAACAGGAATTTTCAATGGTGATAACTTTGTAGCTACTGTACATATAAAATTGATCCTCCAACTTTTCTGATCCATGTTTACAAGAATTAGACTTGAAAGGCATGGATTGCTGCTCTGTGTATTTACAGTAGAATAATATTTGTGGTTTCAAATGGCAATGTGCAAATGTATAATTTGTCAGTAACATTGAAGACTGTATTTTTAAGATGAAACTTAAACAATAATCCAACGAATACAGGTCACTTATTTGCAAAGCTCAATACCATTTTGTAAATATGCCTTTACCTATATGTAAAGAATGGCAATGCATCTGAATTTATATAAGAACTTGAAGAGTTAGAATCTAAGACATACAAATAACACAAACACCAGATATAAACTATATGACAAGGTTATCTCTATGTGTGATTTGGATTTTGACAATGGCAGCAATATACAATCAGGAGATAACAAAAATCTTTTGGACAAAGCATAACCATACACAACAATTTCTAGCATTTTCTTATTGTCATCCTGTCTTGGGCATAGTTAATTTCATCACTTCTAATCGGGTCAGAATAATAAAAAAAACAATTTTGAGTTATCTCCCTTTGTATATACTTCAATAAAAGAAACAAAGTATCTAACAAATTAATTTTATTCAGATACTGACAAATTAGAGTTGTTTTGGTGATAAATTAAAATAAAATGTCAAAAAGTTTGTTATACAATTTTAAAAACATTTAAAACAAATAAAAAAACACTTTTGTTTAAAAAAAAAGTCAAGTTCTACATCATAGAACCTCATCAAATTCAAACTAATTAATAAAATAATGGTTATTGACAAATCAACATGCTTACTTGTATAGATTATTTAAGAATCATAACAATTGGGTAATAACAAATAGCAAACATAGGCACCTTTAAATTTCAAGTTTGGCATCATAAAAGTATTAATGAATAATCTCCCCTGCTAGCATTATTTGTCAATTTTAAAAACTTCAAAAAGCAAAAAACAAAAAACATAATATTATTTACATGATTAACATTATTCGTAAATTCACAAGAGTGCACACACTGAAATGTCTCGCCTTCTTTACTTATCATTGATATTATGTTGATAGTCCTAAGTATAAAGCTTTATTAAAAACTGTCACATAAACTTAACATTAACCAAGATAACTAAACAAAGAGCAATGAACCATGAAAATGAGGTCAAGGTCAGATGAACCATGCCAGGCAGACATGTACAGCTAACAATGCTTCCATACAACAAATATAGTTGACCTATTACTTATAGTTTTAAAAAAATAGACCAAAACACAAGAACTTAACACTGAGCAATGAACCGTGAAAATGAGGTTGAGGTCAAATAAAACCTGCGCGACTGACATGTAGATCATAAAATATTTCCATACAGCAAATATAGTTGACCTATGGCATATAGTATTAGATAAAAAGACCAAAACTCAAAAACTTAACTTTGACCACTCAACCATGAAAATGAGGTCAAGGTCAGATGACATCTGCCCGCTAGACATGTACACCTTACAATCATTCCATACAACAACTATAGTAGATCTATTGCATAAAGTATGAGAAAAACAGACCAAAACACAAAAACTCAACTATAACCACTGAACCATGAAAATGAGGTCAAAGTCAGATGACACCTGCCAGTTGGACATGTACACCTTACAGTCCTTCCATACACCAAATATACTAGCCCTATTGCTTATAGTATCTGAGATATGGACTTGACCACCAAAACTTAACCTTGTTCACTGATCCATGAAATGAGGTCATGGTCAAGTGAAAACCGTCTGACGGGCATGAGGACCTTGCAAGGTACGCACGTACCAAATATAATTATTCTATTACTTATAATAAGAGAGAATTCAACATTACAAAAAATCTGAACTTTTTTTTCAAGTGGTCACTGAACCATGAAAATGAGGTCAAGGACATTTGACATGTGACTGACGGAAACTTCGTAACATGAGGCATCTATATACAAAGTATGAAGCATCAAGGTCTTCCACCTTCTAAAATATTAAGCTTTTAAAAAGTTAGCTAACGCCGCCGCCGGATCACCATCCCTATGTCAAGCTTTCTGCAACAAAAGTTGCAGGCTCGACAAAAAAACCATCCTGCTGCTCGAACATTGATTAAAATTTCATTCCAAATGCTGTATGCAAGAATAAAAATAATAAGGTGTAATGTAATACTTCAAATATGTACAATTGAATAAAATAGCACACAATTAAACTTTTATCAACAAAATTATGTAATGTCAAGCAAAAAATTATCAATATTGAATGTACTTGGACAATTGAAGAAAATAATAAGTTTATGTGTTTATAAATATATTTGGTGTATTGACTGTCTCCTGATTTGTTAAAAGTTTTAGTTTTATTTTCAATTTTTTTTGTTTACAAATTTTATGAAGTCAACATGTGCATGATGTGTGTACTTTGTTTTTATTTATATAAATAAAATAAAAAAAAAATCTTTGAGCCTTTTTTTTTTATAGAAATTTATTTATAATGAATGGCAATAACTTATTTTGATTTTATTGAACCATAAAATTAATTTTCAACTTTTTACATTTTACATAATCCTCTTTGCAGATTATCTAATGTGAAGATTCAAAAAGTTATCTCCCTTTGACCAAGCGATTATAAATAATGTGAAATCTTACAGGAAAAATCTTGACAGCAAATACAAGACACTGAAATGAGCCACACTCAAATTATTATTCAGCATTTAATTATTTAGAAAAGGCAACAGAAAGTTTAAGTAAAAAGAAATATGTAGCTTAACCAAACACAATAACATAATCTGATGTCACCGATATGCTGCACTTGTAAATAATTTTAATAGAAAATGCAAATGTTGAAATAAAAGAGCAGTAATTCATTTTTTTACTTTAAAAAATAATCAAATTCAATAAACCAAACCACTTAATTTTAAGCGTTCCCCCCTTAAACTGAAAACTGTCAACTATAATTCAAAAGTAAACATGAAGGTATTTTTGTTCTTGCAAATTCCAAAAGTGTACCTTTGAATTGGTCCTTATTAAAATTTAAAGAAATTTTTATTGATATCTCAATTTTTTGTCATATGCCCTTAAGTAAAAACCCATGCAAGTTCTGTACATTTCTTGTGACAAGGCCTCTCTGATTTACTTGGACCTCAGCTCTTTGCCTTGTGCATTCAGCTGTCTCTGGTATTTACAGTCTAGTAAATGACTTTAGTTTATCCATGTTAGATTTAAAATCTTGTGACAGTCAAATCCCAGTTGTGATCAGGCGAGTTTATCTACAGAATCACTGTCCCAACTTGACATTAAATCAATTTGCATGGCCTTTCTAAGTTTGTCCTTTTCTGACACTGGCAGTTTCTTGGCTTAAAAGGCCTTAGCTCTATTTTGTAGCTTCTGTAATAAAGTAATAAAAAAAATGTTTAATTTTATTAAATTGAAAAGTGATATATATGTGACAAAAGCAATAATTTTCTGCATGCAATTATTCTATCTTAATGCAGTTGTAAACAAAATCATATATTTAAAAGATATTCTAATGAGTGATCCAAAAAAAAACTTGTGGAATAACTCTATAAAAAGAATAGCTAGAAGTTGTGATAAATTTTCTATTTTCAGTGGACCATGAAATTGGGGTCAAAACCATTAATTTATCCTTAGGAAGATCATAAAATAAGGCACACATGTATTTATTTTTAAGTTGATTGGTCGTTAACATCATTAACAACTATCCTGACCAAAAACTTTTACCAAAACTTGAACCTAAAGCAGAACAGATGAAAGAATAAACAAACAAAGCATGGATCAGTAAACATAAACCCCTTCTACTATTGTAGGCTGGCATAACAATTTATTACAACTATTGCACATTGTGATTTATTTATCAACATCAAAAAAAATATTGATTTGTATCAGTTTAGTTTTTCAATTATATTTTAAAACTAACTCCTTCTATCATTGTTTGGTCTTATTCACGGTGTAGAATATATACAACTTTTATAATTTGATGTGTGATCCCCTCAGGGGTTCAGGCTTATATTTTGGCAAGTGTTTGATGTGTCTATGGGCACTATGGAGGTCTAAAATTAAGTAGCACCCCCTTTTTTCCCTAGGGAGATTGATATTAGAATAGCACATTATTGAGTTTGTTGTCTTTATCAATTTCAATATAAATCACAATATCAGGTACAGCAAATTTTTTTTCTTTTGACATATAAGAAGTATTTGTAAATAGTATTAAAATACAATCAGCTGTATACAATATAACCAAAACAAAAATCTGAGACTGGATTACTGCCCTTTTATCTATTTATTATTTGATCTATAAAATAATATTTACAATAGAAATGTGAAAATTTCAAACAAGTTAAGTCAGTTATTGTTTGATTTGGCTAATTCTACTAAATACACAATTATTTTGATTTTTGTTGTTGTTTTTTTTTTCTGCAATTATTTTGTAACACTCTAATAAAAATGAGTATGAATTCAATCCTCCATGACTCTATTCATGCTATTTGTTAGATGTCTCTACTCTCATTGGCAACCGTACTTCATCTCCTTATAAATTAATTTTTGCACGCCTCAACTAACAGTATTTTCCATAAAATATATAAAACAATAAAAAGCTAGTACAATCATGACAATGAGTACTATTAATTTATCCCAAGACTTGGTCTGGTCATGTCAAATTTATGTAATCACCAAATAGCTTACTTCAAAATAGAACCAGCTGCTGTTTTACATGTCCAGACTAGATTGTTTATGCCTATAAGCATCACAAACAGCTGCTTACTGCAAAATAAAACATAAAAAGTTCCTAAAATAATTGTGTATTGCCAGGAGATAATTAGTTGAATTTAAACATTCATATTATATTTGTTAAACTTGGTCTAAGGAAAGGGTGTACAGGATTCCCAATACTCAATATATATATATATATATATATATGTCTGGCGGGACGGCTGCAGCGCAGGCAATTTGGTGTTCGAATCCCGGCGAGGGAAGAACCAAAAATTTGTGAAAGCAAATTTACAGATCTAACATTGTTGGGTTGATGTTTAGACGAGTTGTATATATATATATATATATATATATATTACAATGTTTGGCTATTTGAAACATTATGATCACATGTATATATGTATACATTCTGACAGACATTTCAACATACATGTAATATACATAAGGTATATTTATAGATTTTAACAAGGCTAAGTAAGTATATAAGCTGATAATACTAAAAAGGCATACATGTAACTCTATCTTTTATCAAAGACAATGGCACGTCTCTATTTGAATTACATGACTTACAATGTACATTTATATCTTTTGAAAGATTTTTAAAATCATAAATTCAGAAAATGTAGACTGACAATATACATGATATATATATATATACAATATATACCTTTATATGTGAAGAAACATGGATGGCTGTTGTATTCCCTTATCTTTGAGCATCTGTTTCTGCTTGAAATCGATTCTCTGTAACAATTGGTGCAATTCTTCAATTTTTTCACTGTCATCAAGATTTCTGTTTGGGAATCCATCATCTTCTTTATTAGCTAAGTAAAATAAAAACTTTCTGAGAGAATGTAAATATAGCATGATGTTCATACAAAATGATATTAAGTTTAAATTCTTTTATATAAGCCTTTTAAACTCGAGTTGCTGAACTGTAGTAACATGTATATCAACAGCATGTAAAGGTTTGAAATGTTTCAAAAAAAATACTCAATAATCATAATATAAATGAAGGAAGTATGGTAACCTACATGTATGTATCATTTGTTTGGCTAGTAATTGGATCAACATCAGTTGGTCTTTAGCGGATAGCATTTATTTTGGAAACATACCACATTGTTAACTTTAATCTAATTAATCTTCAGTTACAACATGTACAATGTACATATACATGTATCTTAGTTTTCTCGTTTGAATTGTTTTACATTGTCATATCGGGGCCTTTGCGGTATGAGCTATGCTCATTGTTGAAGGCTGTACAGTGACCTATAGTTGTTAATGTCTGTGTCATTTTGGTCTCTTGTGGACAGCTGTCTCATTGGCAATCATACATGTACCACATCTTCTTTTAATATATCAATAAGCATTTGAATCACAGGCACTTGTTTCTATCCATTGGAAGACCCACTATCAACGTATATTTTCGAGAAGGTACCCAACTAATTTTTTCACCTCTCCGCTTAAAACCATTATTTCTAGTAAATATATACGTTAAGGTTCATGTGGACCCTATGGCTAAAATGGCCGTATTTTCACCTCAAAATTTTCTCTGAGTACAGGCAAACCTGTGCATCTGGAAAAGTTTTAAGGCATGGCATGCCCTAGATAAATGAATTTTAAATATGTTTTATGTTTTAGAAAAATAAAAACTTACCAGGATTTTGCGGTGCACTTTTTTTCATTCCTCCAGAAGGTGCCAAAATAAACTAAGTTGGGAAACAGGTTTGAGAACTTCGCCACAGGTAAAACTTAAAGTGAGCATTTTTAGTTGACATGGACATAAGATGGACAATAGATACCTGACAATAATTGGTTATTTAAACTGTGTACCTGAGTGGACCATATCAAGGTAAACTCAATTGTTTGTTAATTTTATCATCTTCTGCAGAGACGAAAAAAAGTGTACGGCAAAATCCAGTTAAGTTATGAATTTTCTAAATCATACAATGCATTTGAATTCTATTTATCTAGGGCATGCCATGCCTTAAAACTTTTCCAGATGCACAGGTTTGCCTGTACTCAGAGAAAATTTTGAGGTGAAAATACGGCCATTTTAGCCATAGGGTCCACATGAACCTTAATAGTGGGTCTTCAAATGGATAGAAACAAGTGCCTGTGATTTGAATTTATACCAATATCAAGGGTACAACTCGTAGTGTCACCTGGGTAAGTAAGGTACATGTACCTATAGAACAAGTCAATTATCCAATAATCTTAAAACCTATAGCACAGTTTGTAATTATTCCGTGACAATAACACGACACCTTGACCATGTCCCCTCCTTTTTATAAGGTTTTGGGAATAAAATATATTGGGCATGCATATCAGATTAATCATAAAAAGTAAATTGATTGTGTAAGGTTATGTAATATATAATGATCTACATTAAAGTAATGCGGTTACCAAATCGAAAATCATGTTGAATTTGAAGTGTGTTCTTCTTTTCGGATTTGAAAATCCCGCAACATGACGACTTAAACATTTTTATAATAGAAAACACTCGAGACAACCGAAAGGTTCACGGTCGCACTAAATACCAATAATATGTTATTAAGCTAAATTAAATAATGTATCCTAATTGATAGATTGATATGATGCGTATATAATATAATTGTTTAAAGGATGTGAATAACAGAATAAATGACAGACACATGATCTCCAGAAATTAACTAGTAAAGATATTAAAGTATTTTCCTGGTCTACTTTTTGGTCTTAACATACACTGTTATTATAACAACATTACAAAAAAAACGCGGGACATGACCAGATAATAAATATAATTTTTCATACGTACAAATCACAGGCGCTTGGGTCTATGATACAGATTTTTTTTTTTTTTTTTTTTTTTTATTGAAATATTCAATTTTTTATATTTATAATACATATCTATCACTTCTGTGCATGTCTCACCTAGTTTCGAGTGATTTAAACGACCCAGAGAAAATACCAAATTTTACTATCCATACTACTCACCTAGTTTCGAGTGATTTAAACGACCCAGAGAAAATACCAAATTTTACTATCCATACTACTAAGTATGGATAGTAAAATTTGGTATTTTCTCTGGGTCGTTTAAAGTGATTTAAACGACCCAGAGTATGGATAGTAAAATTTGGTATTTTCTCTGGGTCGTTTAAATCAAAACGACCCAGAGAAAATACCAAATTTTACTATCCATACTACTAAGTATGGATAGTAAAATTTGGTATTTTCTCTGGGTCGTTTAAATCACTCGAAACTAGGTGAGACATGCACAGAAGTGATAGATATGTATTATAAATATAAAAAATTGAATATTTTAATAAAAAAAAAAAAAAAAAAAAAAAAATCTGTATCATAGACCCAAGCGCCTGTGGTACGTACCTATGAAATAATTTAGTTTAATGACATGTAGTTATAGAATCAGTCACGTTTATTTAGTATAGTTGTGTTATATATAAGAACCCAAATGCAGTTATAAATACACAACAGTTTGGCGACGAGGATAGCCATTAATTGTCTTTAATTTAAAGGACTTTTCCGAAATTAATTTTCTGTGAAATTACCTTGGTTAATTGGAGAATGGCAGGATATAAAGGGAAAATAGAGCCGTTTGATAATAGTACAGAAACGTTCGTACGTTGAAAGACTGGATCAATATTTTGCAGTGAACGCACTTGACAATGAGAAGAAGGTTCCAGCTTTATTGACATTATTAGGTGGGAAAACCTAGAGACTTCTTAGAAATTATGGGCGTCAAGTTGGTTACCTATTCCCTATTCCCTATTCGTTACCTATTCCCTATTCCCTATTCGTTGCCTATTCGTTACCTATTCCCTATTCCCTATTCGTTACCTATTCGTTACCTATTCCCTATTCCCTATTCGTTACCTATTCGTTACCTATTCCCTATTCCCTATTCGTTGCCTATTCGTTACCTATTCCCTATTCCCTATTCGTTACCTATTCGTTACCTATTCCCTATTCCCTATTCGTTACCTATTCGTTACTTATTTGATTTTGAATATCCTTCCCCCTTTTTAATTATGGCATGGAATAGTTTAATATGGCTGCCGTTACCATGGAAACGGCACAATTGTGAAAAAAATGAGCTTTTGGTTTTTGGTGAACTGTTTGGATATGCTTCAACTCAGAATCATCATATTTTAAAACAATGTAGGTGCCCACTATATACAGGTGTTGGATGATTTTGGCGATCATTGGAACTACTATGTTGCCATGGAAACTACACCAAAATTTTCAAAATTCTAAAAATGCTCAAAACTTCATGAAACTTCACAGTAATGATGAGCAACATTGGAGTTGGAATTTCCAAAATAGGTCTTGTTACCATGGAAACAATGCAAAAAGGTCAAAAATTTCAAAAATAAGAATTTTCCGCAAACTGGATGAAACTTTACAGGAATGGTAACTGGCATAGGCAGAGTTGGATTTTGAAGTTAGAATTTTCAAAATGGCCGCCGTAACCATGGAAACAGCAAAAATATCAAAAATTCAAAATGTTCAAACTTAATGAAACTTTGCAAAAATGTTACTAGAAATCTGTAGATGCTCTCTTTGACTTTGGAATTGTCAAAATGGCTGTCGCTCACCTGGTAATAGGGGGAAGGGGTGCCTTTCGTTATTGCTAGCAATTACAAATCTAGTTGTTAATAGTCTTACATATGGTAATAGTTCTGAATTGGTTGAGGTAAAATGATCTTTTTATGACCTATTTATATGACTTTTTGTGTTTGTGCTCAACCGATCCTTTTACTTCATGTTCGATACGCATTTGTTCCTTACTTGTTTTTTATACGTTCTACCTTTTAACTGCTTTATGTCCGTATGTTTGAAGATGGATCTTGGTTCGACGGGATGAAATCACCGTGTTAGCGCTTGCGTAAAAACGAAGATGTGGTATGATTGCCAATGAGACAACACTCCACATTAGACCAAAATGACACAGAAATTATCAACTATAGTTCACTGTACGGCCTTCAACAATGAGCATAGCCCAAACCGTGTAGTCACCTATAAAAGGCCCAGAAATGACAACCTCATACAATTCAAACAACAAAACTGACGGCCGTATTTCATATACAAAAAAATAAACGGAAATATGTAACACAAAAACAAACGATAACTACTTAATTTCAGGCTCTTGTCTAGGGACAGGCACATACTTACATAATGTGGTAGAGTTAAACATGTAAGCAGGGTGTACATCGTTTCGGAGCATGCTATTACCTTGTTTAATTCGTTCCATCACTCGCTTATAATTCGCTTATAATACGTGTATCTTACGTTGCACCTTTTAAAACATGATTTTCAATTGTTTTGTTGTCTCTGGTGGAAGATTTGGGCTCTTAGAGGTGATATAACTCTATAAGTGCATTTGTATCCGTTCCAGCGGTCGGATAATACCCTGTTAAATATTCGTTACTATTTCGCTTTTAAAAAGTTTGTTGTACGTTGCACCTTTTAGAAAAGGATTTCCAATTGTGTTCATATCTCTGGTGGTAATAATGTGTTCTTATAGATGAAATACCCCTATAAGCGCATATGTACTCGTTCCAGCGATCGGTTAATACCCTGTTACCTATTCGTTACCTATTCGTTACCTATTCACTTATAGTACGTTTGTTGTACGTTTCACCTGTTAGAAAAGGATTTTCAATTATGTCCATGTCTCAGGTGGTAACAATGTGTTCTTAGAGATGAAATGACCCCATTAGAGCGCATGTACCCGTTCCAACGCTCGGTAAATAACCTGTTACCTATTCGTTACCTATTCGCTTTTAATGCGCGGGGTATACGGTGCACCTTGAAATAAATCGTTTTTTAATTGTGTTCAGGTCTCTGGTGGTAAGAATGTGTTCTTAGAGATGAAATGACCCTATTAGCGCGCATGTACCCGTTCCAGCGCTCGGTTAATACCCTGTTACCTATTCGTTACCTATTCGTTACCTATTCGCTTATAATACATTTTTTTATACGTTTCACCTGTTAGAAAAGGATTTTCAATTATGTCCAGGTCTCAGACGGTAACAATGTGTTCTTAGAGATGAAATGACCCCATTAGAGCGCATGTACCCGTTCCAGCGCTCGGTAAATAACCTGTTACCTATTCGTTACCTATTCGCTTTTAATGCGCGGGGTATACGGTGCACCTTGAAATAAATCGTGTTTTAATTGTGTTCATGTCTTGTGGTAACAATGTGTTCTTAGAGATGAAATGACCCCATTAGAGCGCATGTACCCGTTCCAGCGCTAGAAAAATAACCTGTTACCTATTCGTTACTTATTCGCTTTTAATGCGCGGGGTATACGGTGCACCTTGAAATAAATCGTTTTTTAAATGTGATCAGGTCTCTGGTGGTAAGAATGTGTTCTTAGAGATGAAATGACCCTATTAGCGCGCATGTACCCGTTCCAGCGCTCGGTTAATACCCTGTTACCTATTCGTTACCTATTCGTTACCTATTCGCTTATAATACATTTTTTTATACGTTTCACCTGTTAGAAAAGGATTTTCAATTATGTCCATGTCTCAGGTGGTAACAATGTCTTCTTAGAGATGAAATGACCCCATTAGAGCGCATGTACCCGTTCCAGCGCTCGGTAAATAACCTGTTACCTATTCGTTACCTATTCGCTTTTAATGCGCGGGGTATACGCTGCAACTTGAAATAAATCGTTTTTTAATTGTGTTCAGGTCTCTGGTGGTAAGAATGTGTTCTTAGAGATGAAATGACCCTATTAGCGCGCATGTACCCGTTCCAGCGCTCAGTTAATACCCTGTTATCCATTCGTTACCTATTCGTTACCTATTCGCTTATAATACATTTTTTTATACGTTTCACCTGTTAGAAAAGGATTTTCAATTATGTCCAGGTCTCAGACGGTAACAATGTGTTCTTAGAGATGAAATGACCCCATTAGAGCGCATGTACCCGTTCCAGCGCTCGGTAAATAACCTGTTACCTATTCGTTACCTACTCGCTTTTAATGCGCGGGGTATACGCTGCAACTTGAAATAAATCGTGTTTTAATTGTGTTCATGTCTGGTGGTAACAATGTGTTCTTAGAGATGAAATGACCCCATTAGAGCGCATGTACCCGTTCCAGCGCTCGGTAAATAACCTGTTACCTATTCGTTACTTTTTCGCTTTTAATGCGCGGGGTATACGGTGCACCTTGAAATAAATCGTTTTTTAATTGTGTTCAGGTCTCTGGTGGTAAGAATGTGTTCTTAGAGATGAACTTACCCTATCAGTGCGCATGTACCCGTTCCAGCGCTCGGTTAATACCCTGTTACCTATTCGTTACCTATTCGTTACCTATTCGCTTATAATACATTTTTTTATACGTTTCACCTGTTAGAAAAGGATTTTCAATTATGTCCAGGTCTCAGACGGTAACAATGTGTTCTTAGAGATGAAATGACCCCATTAGAGCACATGTACCCGTTCCAGCGCTCGGTAAATAACCTCTTACCTATTCGTTACCTATTCGCTTTTAATGCGCGGGGTATACGCTGCAACTTGAAATAAATCGTGTTTTAATTGTGTTCATGTCTGGTGGTAACAATGTGTTCTTAGAGATGAAATGACCACATTAGAGCGCATGTACCCGTTCCAGCGCTCGGTAAATAACCTGTTACCTATTCGTTACTTATTCGCTTTTAATGCGCGGGGTATACGGTGCACCTTGAAATAAATCGTTTTTTAATTGTGTTCAGGTCTCTGGTGGTAAGAATGTATTCTTAGAGATGAAATGACCCTATTAGCGCGCATGTACCCGTTCCAGCGCTCGGTTAATACCCTGTTACCTATTCGTTACCTATTCGTTACCTATTCGCTTATAATACATTTTTTTTATACGTTTCACCTGTTAGAAAAGGATTTTCAATTATGTCCATGTCTCAGGTGGTAACAATGTGTTCTTAGAGATGAAATGACCCCATTAGAGCGCATGTACCCGTTCCAGCGCTCGGTAAATAACCTGTTACCTATTCGTTACCTATTCGCTTTTAATGCGCGGGGTATACGCTGCACCTTGAAATAAATCGTGTTTTAATTGTGTTCATGTCTGGTGGTAACAATGTGTTCTTAGAGATGAAATGACCCCATTAGAGCGCATGTACCCGTTCCAGCGCTCGGTAAATAACCTGTTACCTATTCGTTACTTATTCGCTTTTAATGCGCGGGGTATACGGTGCACCTTGAAATAAATCGTTTTTTAATTGTGTTCAGGTCTCTGGTGGTAAGAATGTGTTCTTAGAGATGAAATTACCCTATTAGCGCGCATGTACCCGTTCCAGCGCTCGGTTAATACCCTGTTACCTATTCGTTACCTATTCGTTACCTATTCGCTTATAATACATTTTTTTTTATACGTTTCACCTGTTAGAAAAGGATTTTCAATTATGTCCAGGTCTCAGACGGTAACAATGTGTTCTTAGAGATGAAATGACCCCATTAGAGCGCATGTACCCGTTCCAGTGCTCGGTAAATAACCTGTTACCTATTCGTTACCTATTCGCTTTTAATGCGCGGGGTATACGCTGCAACTTGAAATAAATCGTTTTTTAATTGTGTTCAGGTCTCTGGTGGTAAGAATGTGTTCTTAGAGATGAAATTACCCTATTAGCGCGCATGTACCCGTTCCAGCGCTCAGTTAATACCCTGTTATCCATTCGTTACCTATTCGTTACCTATTCGCTTATAATACATTTTTTTATACGTTTCACCTGTTAGAAAAGGATTTTCAATTATGTCCAGGTCTCAGACGGTAACAATGTGTTCTTAGAGATGAAATGACCCCATTAGAGCGCATGTACCCGTTCCAGCGCTCGGTAAATAACCTGTTACCTATTCGTTACCTACTCGCTTTTAATGCGCGGGGTATACGCTGCAACTTGAAATAAATCGTGTTTTAATTGTGTTCATGTCTGGTGGTAACAATGTGTTCTTAGAGATGAAATGACCCCATTAGAGCGCATGTACCCGTTCCAGCGCTCGGTAAATAACCTGTTACCTATTCGTTACTTTTTCGCTTTTAATGCGCGGGGTATACGGTGCACCTTGAAATAAATCGTTTTTTAATTGTGTTCAGGTCTCTGGTGGTAAGCATGTGTTCTTAGAGATGAACTTACCCTATCAGTGCGCATGTACCCGTTCCAGCGCTCGGTTAATACCCTGTTACCTATTCGTTACCTATTCGTTACCTATTCGCTTATAATACATTTTTTTATACGTTTCACCTGTTAGAAAAGGATTTTCAATTATGTCCAGGTCTCAGACGGTAACAATGTGTTCTTAGAGATGAAATTACCCCATTAGAGCGCATGTACCCGTTCCAGCGCTCGGTAAATAACCTGTTACCTATTCGTTACCTATTCGTTTTTAATGCGCGGGGTATACGGTGCACCTTGAAATAAATCGTTTTTTAATTGTGTTCAGGTCTCTGGTGGTAAGAATGTGTTCTTAGAGATAAAATGACCCTATTAGCGTGCATGTACCCGTTCCAGCGCTCGGTTAATACCATGTTATCCATTCGTTACCTATTCGTTACCTATTCGCTTATAATACATTTTTTTATACGTTTCACCTGTTAGAAGAGGATTTTCAATCATGTCCATGTCTCAGGTGGTAACAATGTGTTCTTAGAGATGAAATTACCCTATTAGCGCTCATGTTACCGTTCCACCAGAGACATGAACACAATTAAAAAACGATTTATTTCAAGGTGCAACGTATACCTCGTTTATTCAAAGCAAATAAGGAACGAATAAGAAGCAGGGTATTAACTGAGCGCTGGAACGAGTACATATGCGCTAATAGGGGTATTTCATCTAAAAGAACACATTATTACCACCAGAGATATGAACTGAATTAAAAATCTTTTTCTAAAAGATGCAACGTACAACAAACGTAATATAAGTGAATAGGTAACGAATAGGTAACAGGGTATTTATCGAGCGCTGGAACGGGTACATGCACGCTAATAGGGTCATTTCATCTATAAGAACACATTGTTACCACCAGAGACATGGAGACAATTAAAAATCCTTTTCTAAAAGGTGCAACATACAACAAAAGTATTATAAGTGAATAGGTAACGAATAGGTAACAGGGTATTCACCGAGCGCTGGAACGGGTACATGCGTGCTAATAGGGTAATTTCATCTCTAAGAACACATTGTTACCACAAGAGACATGGAGACAATTAAAAATCCTTTTCTAAAAGGTGCAACATACAACAAACGTATTATAAGTGAATAGGTAACGAATAGGTAACGAATAGGTAATAGGGTATTAAACGAGCGCTGGAACGGGTACATGCGCTCTAATGGGGTCATTTCATCTCTAAGAACACATTCTTACCACCAGAGACCTGAACACAATTAAAAAACGATTTATTTCAAGGTGCACCGTATACCCCGCGCATTAAAAGCGAAAAAGTAACGAATAGGTAACAGGTTATTTACCGAGCGCTGGAACGGGTACATGCGTTCTAATGGGGTCATTTCATCTCTAAGAACACATTGTTACCACCAGACCTGAACACAATTAAAAAACGATTTATTTCAAGGTGCACCGTATACCCCGCGCATTAAAAGCGAATAGGTAACGAATAGGTAACAGGTTATTTACCGAGCGTTGGAACGGGTACATGCGCTCTAATGGGGTCATTTCATCTCTAAGAACACATTGTTACCACCTGAGACATGGACATAATTGAAAATCCTTTTCTAACAGGTGAAACGTACAACAAACGTACTATAAGTGAATAGGTAACGAATAGGTAACGAATAGGTAACAGGGTATTAACCGATCGCTGGAACGAGTACATATGCGCTTATAGGGGTATTTCATCTATAAGAACACATTATTACCACCAGAGATATGAACACAATTGGAAATCCTTTTCTAAAAGGTGCAACGTACAACAAACTTTTTAAAAGCGAAATAGTAACGAATATTTAACAGGGTATTATCCGACCGCTGGAACGGATACAAATGCACTTATAGAGTTATATCACCTCTAAGAGCCCAAATCTTCCACCAGAGACAACAAAACAATTGAAAATCATGTTTTAAAAGGTGCAACGTAAGATACACGTATTATAAGCGAATTATAAGCGAGTGATGGAACGAATTAAACAAGGTAATAGCATGCTCCGAAACGATGTACACCCTGCTTACATGTTTAACTCTACCACATTATGTAAGTATGTGCCTGTCCCTAGACAAGAGCCTGAAATTAAGTAGTTATCGTTTGTTTTTGTGTTACATATTTCCGTTTATTTTTTTGTATATGAAATACGGCCGTCAGTTTTGTTGTTTGAATTGTATGAGGTTGTCATTTCTGGGCCTTTTATAGGTGACTACACGGTTTGGGCTATGCTCATTGTTGAAGGCCGTACAGTGAACTATAGTTGATAATTTCTGTGTCATTTTGGTCTAATGTGGAGTGTTGTCTCATTGGCAATCATACCACATCTTCGTTTTTACGCAAGCGCTAACACGGTGATTTCATCCCGTCGAACCAAGATCCATCTTCAAACATACGGACATAAAGCAGTTAAAAGGTAGAACGTATAAAAAACAAGTAAGGAACAAATGCGTATCGAACATGAAGTAAAAGGATCGGTTGAGCACAAACACATATAAATAGGTCATAAAAAGATCATTTTACCTCAACCAATTCAGAACTATTACCATATGTAAGACTATTAACAACTAGATTTGTAATTGCTAGCAATAACGGAAGGCACCCCTTCCCCCTATTACCAGGTGAGCGACAGCCATTTTGACAATTCCAAAGTCAAAGAGAGCATCTACAGATGTCTAGTAACATTTTTGCAAAGTTTCATTAAGTTTGAACATTTTGAATATTTGATATTTTTGCTGTTTCCATGGTTACGGCGGCCATTTTGAAAATTCTAACTTCAAAATCCAACTCTGCCTATGCCAGTTACCATTCCTGTAAAGTTTCATCCAGTTTGCGGAAAATTCTTATTTTTGAAATTTTTGACCTTTTTGCATTGTTTCCATGGTAACAAGACCTATTTTGGAAATTCCAACTCCAATGTTGCTCATCATTACTGTGAAGTTTCATGAAGTTTTGAGCATTTTTAGAATTTTGAAAATTTTGGTGTAGTTTCCATGGCAACATAGTAGTTCCAATGATCGCCAAAATCATCCAACACCTGTATATAGTGGGCACCTACATTGTTTTAAAATATGATGATTCTGAGTTGAAGCATATCCAAACAGTTCACCAAAAACCAAAAGCTAATTTTTTTCACAATTGTGCCGTTTCCATGGTAACGGCAGCCATATTAAACTATTCCATGCCATAATTAAAAAGGGGGAAGGATATTAAAAATCAAATAAGTAACGAATAGGTAACGAATAGGGAATAGGGAATAGGTAACGAATAGGTAACGAATAGGTAACGAATAGGGAATAGGGAATAGGTAACGAATAGGCAACGAATAGGGAATAGGTAACGAATAGGTAACGAATAGGGAATAGGGAATAGGTAACGAATAGGTAACGAATAGGTAACGAATAGGGAATAGGGAATAGGTAACGAATAGGCAACGAATAGGGAATAGGGAATAGGTAACGAATAGGGAATAGGGAATAGGTAACCAACTTGACGCCCATTTAGAAATTTGACTTTACCGGATAAACCCGCAACTAAATCGTATGACGATATTGTAAAGTTATTGAAAGACCATTTAAGTCCGAAACTATTGATTGTCGCTGAGAGATTTCGTTTTTATAAACGTTATCAAATACAAGGAGAAACTGTAAATAGATATGTAGCAGAACTTAGAAAGTTTGCCGAATATTGTGAATTTGGGAACTTAAATGAATCTTTAAGAGACCAGTTTGTGGTTGGACTTAAAGATGAACAGACACAAAAGAAACTGTTAACTATGACGGACTTAACTTTTGTGAAAGCTATCGGAATTGCTATAGCCGTAGAGACTGCAAACAAAGATGCAATAGACCACTTTCGAGTTC
This sequence comes from Mytilus edulis, assembly GCF_963676685.1. Taxonomy (NCBI): domain Eukaryota; kingdom Metazoa; phylum Mollusca; class Bivalvia; order Mytilida; family Mytilidae; genus Mytilus; species Mytilus edulis. The sequence goes on along the minus strand of NC_092349.1, from coordinate 49,858,501 downwards.
ATCCGTCACCGGAAAAAACTCGTCAATTATACGCGCTTTTATCACCGTCATTTGTGCGTTTTGGGGCGTCGTCACTTCCCTTCCAATGTTGAGCGAGTGGTTGGAAAACTATAATTCTATATTATACGAATTATTCGGCAAATTCAATTCTCAAAATTGACAATCAACACTGCTGTCATTAGGGAATTGTCAGTAAGTACCTACAGAGCAACCATTATTTCTAGTTTATCCTGCACAAAGACAATCACTAAGACGCTTGATGAACGTAAATAGTGCAGGGATACAGGCGACCCCCTCTATCTGGTAAATGACGTCATAAAGGCGTGCATCATTGACGAGTTTTTGCCGGTGACGGATGAACTCGAAAGTGGTCTATTGAGTTAAGAGGAAAATTCAACACGGAAAGTTATGTTAACAGGATACAATGACAAATATGTTGGAAAATTTGAGGACAACATCTATATATCGGAACTTGAAGTTGAAGGATGATTTTTAGGTGTGAGCCGAGATATGAGGAAGATATAAATGTATATGTAAAGGGGGGGGGGATATGTGGTACCCATAATACCCAAAAGTCGCATTTGGATAGACGCATTCAACATAGTTCCAAAAATTATAACTATTTAATTGAAGGAAGACACATTTATAGTAGAATAGTTCCTAACATAGAGATATATAATGCGATGTGGAACTATTTTGCTAAATAAGGAAATCTAACAAGCGACAAATGAATGAAAGCCTTTTAATTGGCTTTCATCATAGTTGTTAACTTTCGTCACACGTCTATGAAGTGTACGCTTTAAAATAATTAAGCTTAATTGTTAGTTTCCTTAGAATAGTGATTTCGTTTCTAATTAGTTAAAGTTGAAGTGTTTCAGCTCATTGTCAATCTCTTCCGCCTCTGTGTGCTTCCATTTTGGTATGTATAGTTATTGGAGTTCTATTTATTTTCCAAAAAGCCTGCATTAGGGACCTATCATTATTTACCTCGGAGGCGGGGGGGGGGGGGGGGGGGGGGGGGCAGGTCATTTTGAAATTAAACAGAAAATTTCTTGATTTCCCCATAATATTTTACGGTTTTTATTTGATCCCACCTGTAAAAACATTAAAAAAATGTAAACCCCCCTCCCCCTATTAAACATGCCAAAATTTTAATATGCAAAACACTCATCATGTAATTTCATGAAAATATTGAAAATGAAATATTCTCAATGGATTGAGTCTAAACACATATTTGTGGGTAAACTGCTATGAAATAGGACTCTTCCATAAATATTAGTAGGTAGACCAAGCCAGTGCTTTGAGTACCTTTTTTCTGATTTCCTTCAACTTTGTATTTGTTTGGCTTTATAATTATTTTGATATGAGCGTCACTGATGGGTCTTATGTAGATGAAACGCACGTCTGGCGTACTAAATTATAATCCTGGTACCTTTGATAACTATTCTTAAATTGGGCTATTGAAGAAAACCTGATCATAAGTAACTCTGTATAAATATACAGTCATTACGAAGTAAACGTTTTGAATAGTAACAAGCAATTATTTACTAAGAAGGATCTATTATGTCTCTCTCTTGAACGCTGTTTAAACTTCAGTTTTATGCAAGGCCTCCATTGAGTCGCTAAACTGTTATATGGATAGTTCATGCTTTCTGCTTGAACAATTCAAATACTCATTTATTGTCACATTTAACACATAAACGTGTTGTAGTAACCTTAAAATTTGAAAATATTAGCCTAAAAAGTACATATTGCGAGGGAGTCACGGGCGGGCGGACAGGTATAAATGGACCCAAAGGGATCTTGTAATAAAAACAAAAAGATACATTAGTGGTGTTCATCATCTCAGAATCATCTTTTGTATTACTATTCAACGGTTGTAATCAGATTAGATGAATATTTAATCCTTTATCGGGGAATTTATTGCTCGAAACTATCTTCTTTCGTGATGCGTGTGATTTGTATTTTTGGACAAACTTTTGCACAAATCTGTAGATATCGTTTTATTTTGTACTTTATATCTCAATCTATTAATCTGATTATAACATTACATCTTATGTGACACAAAATGGTAGCTTCCTTCATCACCAAAGTCTTGTGATGTCACTTAATTTTATATAAATGGTGTTAAAAATATATTTCGATTTGACTGTTGTAATGTTCTTCTTAACATTTTGTCTCTTTAAGTATGTGAACTACTTATTTCCATGTGCAAAAAATCTTGATCCCCCCTCTTTGAATTTATCAAAAAAAAAATTTAACCCACCTTTTTCACATACAGAAAAAAACTTGATCCCCCTGTATTTTGACCAGCCCACCCTCCCAGATAAAAAATGATAAGTCCCCTATTATCTTTATTTGAATTTAGATATTATATGGAGACATGAAAATCGTGAGTTTGAATATCTTATGTGATTTATGCCTTTTTAAATCAACTTGTACATACTTGTAGGAACTATGAAACGAAATACATTTAATCCAATTACTATGTTTATAGTTAATTGTATGGTAAGAATAAAACAGTGTTGTAACGGCACGTCTACTACCTCAAAAAAGAAACGATACAAGGCAACGTTTGTTGCATATACATTGTATAATGAAAAAGGATACACTGTACCAAGATACATTATTGCCCAATATTTACAAAGCGTTATTTTATATTAAAACCATTGATTTAAGGATGTATTTTTCTGACTTTTCAGTCTTGTTCAGTCTCGTTGAAATCTCGTTCTTGAATTATTTTCAAAACATGTGATACAAGTGAAAAATATCAACAAATTTTAAAAAGATTATAATCAAACATAACGCTGTCAAAAAATTGTGTATTTACAATGAATGGTTTTTGAGAAATCCACTATTCAAATTTTACGACCAATCAAGTCTGTATTTTTAGCCAAAATTTAGAGAAAATGGGTGAGGGATACACAAAATGAATTTACAAAAATCATGTACATCCCATATAATTTTGGTCTTTTCAAATTTCTTAGATATGTATTTTTTCAATTATTTATAACAAAAAAGTTGAAATAATATGCATTTTGTTCTTAAAACTGAGAAAAATCACAAAAATACAAAATTGAAAGCATAGTAAATTTTACACAAAAAAGCTTCAAAATATGATAAAAATTTCTTATATTTATACCTACTTTAAGTAAAATTTATTCAGATTGGTCCACTTCATCTTTGTAGAAAGTTTGTAAAAAAGTTTAATTGTGGAACTGTGATTTTTTTCACGATTATAGCCAAAAAATAGGTAAAAATCGATGAAAAATGGGAAAATCAGCAAAATTGGGCATTTTCAAAGGGCTGTAGCAAGAAAAGAAGTGCACCACCATATGCTTTTTTCTTTACCAATTATTTTATTACAGTCTTATAATCCAAAAAATCAGGTTAAGAAAAAAAGTTTAATTCTAGAAAGTTTATTTATCATTCGTCTCTTTCAAAACTGACCTTAGATAAGTTTGGCTATATATTTAGGGTTTACATGTTTTGCTTTTCAATTTTCTTATTGAACACACATGACAAATAAAACATTAATGACATTTGATACATGAATAATGTGAGGAATATACGAATGTTAAGTGATACACGAATGACAGTTGCTGAATGAATAATATGAATAAGATATAAATGTAAAGTGATACAGTTTACATGAAAAACAGGTGAAGTACGAATGATATGTGGAACATATACAGATATGAGGAAGATATTAATGTAAAGTGATACAATAATGACAGTTGATTCATGAATGATATATGCAGTATATTTGATTGTTAAGTAATACATAAATGCACAAAATGTTGAATATGGGAATGTCAAGCGATACATGAACAACAATTGATGAATGAATTATAAGTGATAAATAAGTGACAGGTGATACACAAAATAATTAGATGACAGATGATGCATACATGACAGGTAGTACGTGACTGACAGACGATACATACATGACAGGAAGTACATGACTGACAAACGATACATACATGACAGGTAGAACATGACTGACAGACGATACATACAAGACAGGTAGTACGTGACTGACATACGATACATACATGACAGGTAGTACGTGACTGACATACGAAACATACATGACAGGTAGTACAGAACTGACAGACGATACACACATGACAGGTAGTACGTGACTGACAGACGATACATACATGTCAGGTAGTACATGACTGACAGACGATACATACATGACAGGTAGTACGTGAATGACATACGATACATACATGACAGGTAGTACAGGACTGACAGACGATACACACATGACAGGTAGTACGTGACTGACATACGATACATACATGACAGGTAGTACAGGACTGACAGACGATACATACATGACAGGTAGTACGTGAATGACATACGATACATACATGACAGGTAGTACAGGACTGACAGACGATACACACATGACAGGTAGTACGTGACTGACAAACGATACATACATGATAGGTAGTACGTGACTGACAGACGATACATACATGTCAGGTAGTACATGACTGACAGACGATACATACATGACAGGTAGTACGTGAATGACATACGATACATACATGACAGGTAGTACATAACTGACAGACGATACATAAATGACAGGTAGTACATGACTAACAGACGATACATACATGACAGGTAGTACATGACTTAAATGACAGGTAATACATGACTGACAGACGATACATAAATGACAGGTAGTACATGACTGACAAACGATACATAAATGACAGTTTGTACATGAGTAATAGGTAAAAAATAAACAACATTTGTTGCATGAGCGACAAGTGTATCATAAATAACAGGTAATACCGTAATGATAGGTGGTACATGAATGACAGGTGATGCACAAATAAAAAAAATGAATGACAGAAAATGCAAAAAAAGACAGGTGTCATTTTCCAGTGACATGCAACATCCCCATTTATCCCCGTCGAACCCCTATTGGAAAACCAATTTTTGTTTCACTGCAAAATAAGTACATATTTAAATGGTCTAGCCTTTTGTCTACCTCATACGTTTTTGTATATCTGCTATTTATTACAAGTTAGATTTAAATTTAATTCAAATAGCATAAGAAATAAATTAAATTGAAATACAATTTGTGACATTTGTAAATATTTATATATTTTATTATTTTGTTCATTTCAGAATTTACCTATCAATACTTAGTAGATTTTTGAATGAAATACATGTTTATAGAATTGTCAAGTTTTAGCATACTGCGGACATATATGGTACATGATGAAGTCTTCATAACATGTGAACATGATATATATATATCTTTATTCGAAACTCATATCTCTTAATGAGAGATTTTGTTAGAATAGTAGAATAGTGACTTAAAAAAACCAAACACAAAATCATACCAGATTCATAAATTGAAACCCAGTACAATTTTTGATATTGAGTTCATATAATACAAGTTGATATCTAGGAACTTAGTCAATGATTTATATAAGTATAACACATTATATGCAGTTATTTAGAAATGATACCAAAGCTTTCAAATATATTACTTTTGAAATGGTCAGAGGACGTCCAAATATTTACGTAATTTATGGTCTGTAATTTTTGGTTAGAACGTGGCAATAGTCAAAACTGCAACAGAAATCATGTCAAATGTGAACTAAAATCTAAACATATAAATGCAATGTTGTTATCAAGAGAAGATTTTTGTCCATTGGAAAGAAATGACACTGTTATTTTTATTACCTTACCCACGGCGACATTTTTGTGTTTTATCTGTTTTGTAACCTTTATGAGTTTAAAATATGAAATCAAATTAATTGTGAGAAAGATACAAAATCGATTCACTACAACAATAATGAATTCGGAAATAGATTTTGATGTTTATATATCGATGAATATAGAAAACCAAGATGGAACAGCATGGGCCATTCAAACCTTGAATGTGTACCTTGAGCAGCATGGACTGAAAACGAGTATTCCATATCGGGACTTTGAGCCCGGTGGTTTCCATGTTGAACAAATATACACAAATATTATACGGAGTCGTTTCTACATCGTTGTCCTGACAGAGGATTATCAGGAATCTCAACACCAAAATATAGAATGGAACCATATATGGAGTTCCTTCAAATGCGAGGATAGAATGAACATCGTTGTGATTAACTTTGATGCTTTAGATAGTGCAAACATTTATGATAGGAGACTAAAAGCATTTTGTAGACTAGGTTATACGTTTGAATTTTGTAATTTTGATCACCGTTTACTCTGCAATATCCGAAACTCATTGAATCTATCTCTTCGAATTAATCAAAACACAACGTCCTATTCAGGCTATAGATCGGATCAGAATATAAATTCAGAAAATTAAAGAAAAACAAAAAAATAAAAAGCCATATACAACAATCGGATGTCTAGGATATTATTGTTAGCTATTTATAGGATAACTACTTAAGGATATGCTATCAATAGTTAATATACACATATACTCAAGGGTTGATTTTAAACAGATTATACACTTTTTACCATAGTAAGTTATATTAGTTACATAGTGTGCTAGTGACCTAATAAGATATACATGCTATATATGTGGTCAGTAAATTACATATGGGGTGAAATCGAACTAGCAAACTGTGTAACGAATTTATCTTTCTGGGTATCTTTACATGTTGTATTTTGACTAGTGATTTATCAAAGTGATCAAGTAGGCAATATTATGAACCAACCTCAATTGGTCTATACAAAACAAATGCCAAAAGTGTTAGCTTATAATGTGTATTTGAATTTTTTTCAATCGTTCATCATAAATTTATTCGTTTGTGTAAACCTTTCATATTTTTTCTAAACACCGTGTTGTGTTCTTTACAAAGGATTGTTATATCACTACTAGCCGTGTATTGAAATAAACCACGCTTACTGACCACATATTAAATATAAATGTCATCACGTGGTTGCTCTTAACCAATGATGTTCCTAAAAATGTATAGGAGGTAAGATAATGTTTAATATCCTTGCGTGACTACTTGAGTACTATGTTTTGTAATATGTCGCTTTTAATATAAAGCATATATTTTGAAGTGTGAGTGTTTTTTTTTTAAATAAAATGTGAATAAATGAGACTAATATAGTGATATGGTAAATTGTGTCATTTGCCTTACAATTAATAGACATCGAAATGTGCAATTGTCGTACGAGAAATAGGTTTTTTTAATGTCAAAATTTTCAATTTAATGTCTGAATGAAACTTCATAATCTACAATTTAGTCAATAAAAAAATCAATATTTGCAAACATCACATATCACTAAATTTACTTGATTTCAGTAGATAAATTGTAGTAGTTTCGAAATTTTCAATAGATATTTCCTTAAATATTGAAATAAAGTAGAGGAAATGCAAACACGTATCTTTAAAGTGATATTGAATATTTTTAAATCTGTTAACCATAGTGTACTTTTGTGGTGTTATTTATATGTAATTTTCCTATTTTATATGTCAAACTCCGAATCATCTTGCAGATGCATTCTTCATTTGGGACCGGAAAATCACAAGGCTGTACGCAAAATTAATTATAAAGTATATCAAACTCTTAGATATGCATCAGTAGATCATGGGAATTTAAATTTATTTGTAAATGACTTGGTTATTATGAGGTCATTCACTTCACAGTTTGAGTATTATTACAGTATCACTTCATGCAGGATTTATTATTTTTATTTTCATCCAAATAAATTTTATGAAAGAAACTAAATCAAGTGTATTAATAATTAAATACATAAAACTAAAATGGTTTAACATCTAATGTATAATGAATTTCGCGTCTTGAACTATTGACGGAACAAAATGTAGGAAGAAAAAAATGTTAATTGTTGGGACTCATCTTTCGGACTTTAATGATCATATCTTATTATATAATATATGTTTATATATTATATTATTGTCTTCTATAAATCAATTGTTCCCATATAACTATCTTTTGGTTAAACATGTATGTTACTACTAATCCGATAGTGGACTGCGTGTCTACTTTGCAAATACAGTTTTAGTATATTATCTTAAAAATGGACATTAGCTGTTCCTGGTACAACACCCAAACGTTTTGCAAAAAAAATATCAAGGCTGCTACCTAGTGTTCACCAATTCAATTTGTTAAGATAGTTAGAAGAGGTATGGACTCTTTAAAATATATATATTTTTAAAACAAAATGATATATAAGTATACTAGTATACAATTTAATTATTTAATTACAAAGATTTACATTATATCACGATTATACAAACATGACAAATAGAGGTTTTGATTTTTTATATTCTTTACAAAAAATCAGTAAAGTAAAGCAAAATCTATTTACACGACAGACAGTAAAACTTGAAAAGGCAACCTGTAAATCAATCACCAGTACAAGGTCTAAAGTCCAATTCGTTTTCCAAATACAAATGAAGAGAAACAAACATTCTAATTTAAAAGAAAATAATGTTTGTTTGCTTTGATTCATTGATACGTGACAGCAGGCCAAATTCTATTATAACACTTTTTATTTAGTGCAATGTCCTTAAAAATTGATATCTGGGTTGACAAATTCTTAACGTAGGCTTGAAACATTTCTCAACAGACAATTAGTTTTGAATTTCTTAATTTATTCAAACCTCGACAAAAAGTCTCCCTGTCGTCATCAGACTTAGATAAATCTGACAGAAGGTAAATCTATGGGATATAAAGATTTACTTTTATTGAAGTTTCCTTTACTATCAAAGCCAATTTATTTGTCAATACATATAGAAGATGAACACTCATTCAATGTGACACTTGAGATATTCTGCTATCATGCTTAAATGTACTGATATTATTTATACTGTTGGAACCCCATTACTTCTAAGGATATTGCATTGATTAACTCATATAAGATCTAGATTTTACATATTCCAGACGATTTTGACATTGTGATTTTTATTAGAGGACTCACAAAAAAACCTAGTCTAGAGTATGCAGTGTTGCAATGCATGACAGTATTTTCTAACACACTTCCGAGATACCAATTGAGTAAAATATTAAGTTTGTTTTGCGGACAAAAATATTTTAGATTTAACTTTGCCAAATCATACAAATTTATTCCAGATTAATCAGATACATTCTAAGATGCCAAAACATATACTGATGATATTCTCTACTAGCACTGAAATTTGTTGGAATGAAGAAGAATATCCTATCATATGATATAAATCATTGCTATATCAAAATTAGTACTCATAAATGTTCACTTCATACAGTGTAGCTTTGTCTAAACTATTTTCAGGTGGATGACATCCAATATACAGTTGTCCTTCAGAGTTGAAAGCCATAGACACAGGATTAAATATTTCTACATCTTCAGTCTTGTAGTATGTGATGAATTGTCCATCACTGTCTAAAACATGCAATAGGCTATTGTTAGTATCTGTGACTACTACATAGTCTTTTGGGGTTGTTGCTATTCTAATAGACTTTAATGGACGCCTTGTATTTATGTCTTTATTTCCTTCATACATATTTAGAATTTTCATCGCAGCTCCGATCACTACAACTTTGCATGTTTCTGCTTCAGCGTTAAAATCAAGAACAAAAATGATACCATTCTTTGTACTTGTTATATTTAATGGATGATTGAAGAGGGGTATGTTATTGTTATGTCTGTAGACAGCTAGCTTTTTCCCCACTAGATCCATAACAATGACAGCTGGTGTGTGTCCCCCGCATACTATTATATTTTCTCTAGTGATATGGACAGCAACTGCATCAAAAGGTGAGACATTATATTTGGAGTCAATTATATCATTTGCTTCATTCTTTATCTGTAGTATTCTCGAATCTCCAATGCAAAGAAGGAGGTCATTGGAACTATTTATAGCCATCCCGTAAGCCTTAATGTTGAAGCTATGTAAAATTTCATGATGATTTCCGTCATGTTTGATTTTCTGCAACACGGATGATTCGAAGTCAGTTATCCAGAAGGAGTTATTGTTATCTACTGCAATATAGTGGATACATTTTAACTCTGAAATTCTTTTGATGCTTCAAGCATGACTTCACACTTCGGAATTTTCTTCATTTTATGCAATGAACCAAAATTCGACTGCGTGATCTTCCCTGAGTCAAATTCCATCACTGTGTCATCTGGGAATGCGAGTAATGGTAAATCCTTTTCCATTAAGGTTAAATTTTCAAATTGTTTGAAGAATTTTGCTGCATCTGTAGTACGTGAAACATCTTCAATTTCGTTAATATTCTTGTTAATCCTTAATTTCATATTTTGTATAGTTTCTTTATCTTCATCATAAGCTTTTGTTATATATTGGTGATCTCGATCCAGATCAGAAAGAAGTTTGTCTGAATACAAAGCAACAGCATCCGTTAGAGTTGTCGTTTGGGATATAATATCTTTCTTAGCGTGAATGTAACTTTCTGATTTATATTTATTTATTCTAGCCAAAGATAGTTCATCCTTTTTTAATCGTCTTTGCTTAAATTTAACGTCTGTTTTGACCTTCCTTACAGTGTTCATTTTTATTTCATAAAACTCCTTTATTTCCCCCATTGTATGCCCATTGTGTGTTGTTGAAACACAAGTTGCACAAATTAAGTAATCACAAGCTTTACAGAATACGCAACAGTCTTGACCCTGGTGTATCTGGCACGGAATGTTGGAGAAATCTATGATTATATCTTGTTCTTCGTTGATAATACCAACTTCTTTTACATCACATATCCTATGTTTACAAGCATTTCTAAATTTTGGATGTATTTTATCATTACATGTCTGACACATAAGGAGATTGCAGTCTTGGCATTTCCATTGGATGTTGGGATCAACGTATGGACTGTGAAAATGTCATTGTTTTGACATTCAAATGTGATTGTTCCTGTCACCTGAAAAAGAATAAGAATATAAATAAAAATATAAGGGTTTGCTATTCAACTCGACAATATTGTGGCTGCAAGGTTAAGATCTACAACAATAATATAAATGATGTTTGCATACTATCGAGATGTCAAAATTTTGGTTTCTTGGCAAATGTTTTCTAGTTATAACTACGTGACGAGAAAGACACCTTATAATATCATGAACAAGAACAATAGGTATAACCTTTGTTAAGGATGTTTTCTCGTTAACTTGTGTCTTAATTTTGCCAAACATGGAGATAATCCGTTTGAGTGTAGGGTCAATTAATCGAAGGTCATATATCTCCCAATTGATATGATATTCCCGGGCTTGTGTTTCCTTTCATGATTTTCTTGATAGAGGGTTGCTGCTCAGAAGGAAGCTACAGATGGGTGCGGTTCTAACTTGTACACAAGTTAACTTAAAGCAGTCCTTACGACTACTCTATATGTTAAATTAGGAACATTTAGCAGACCTGTAAGTTAACTTTATCCCTAACAGACCGGAACTAAAGTCTGCTTTTTAAGGACTGCTGCAGACCAGACCTGGGGACAAGTTTGCTAGAGCAGTCCTGTTCCCAGGACAGGTCAGCTAGATCAGATCAGACCTGTGGACAGGTCTGCTTGACAAGACCAGGCCTGTGGTTAGGTCTGCTCGACCAGACCTGACCTGTGAATAGGTCTGCTTGACCAGACCATACCATAAAAGTCATGTGGACAAGTTTGCTATTTAACAAAGCAGTCCTTTAAGTCAAGGGGACAGGTCTGCTTTTTAATCGGTCCTATGGATATTCTTTACCACATTGATACATACAATAAAAGCAGTCATGTTTACAATTTAACTTTAGATCATGTTAACTTTATCTTGGAAGAGCAAACCAGACCAAAGTTAACTTTTATAAGAACAGGTCTGGTTTGAAATTTGATAGCAGACCTGGTCATAAGTTAACTTGTGTGTAGAACAGCTTATGGCAAAGTTAACTTCGTCCAAAGTTAACTTCAATTCTGGGTATGTACCTGTCATGAAGATAACTTTTCTGATAATCATTAAAACAGTCCTGGGACCAAGTCTGCTTTTTAAGTTAACACAAATTCTGTCCTAGGACCGTTCACAGGAGTCTTTCTGATCAATATCTTGTGAGTCATAAATGTGTATCTACCTACCAAAGTCAATACTTCTCTATTTTGACAACATATAAAGCTATTCATTATTTTGAACACATATAATAAAACTAGTAAAACTTTGATTTATACGTCAATTAAATCAGAGTTCAGAATAAAATATAAAACTTCTTCTGTAATAAATCAAAGATATATATATGATATAATTATGGGGAATATTATTCTGGAAACCTCAGTGTCAACTATAACAAACTGGTTTTAACATAATAAAAAAATGAATAAAAATATCGTCCTCTATGGAAATTAATTAAAAAGACTGTTATCAGGATATCAAAGATGCTTTTTCGTCATATTGCAACAATTTGTGAAAATCGGAGATGTCTGACAATCATTTAATTCTTATTTGAATAGTTGTTCAAAATATTGACATTGTTGATATTCGTATATCACGTTTTGATCAATAAATTGTTTGTAATTCTTTGCTTTGGACGCTTGAAATGTATAAAGTTTTGTTCTAAAGTTATAAGGAAAAAGGGTTAAAACTATGCACATTTCTAAGGCAAGAAACAAACTTGGCAAATATCATCTGAAAATTGATTTTAAAAATTATTTTGATCTGCTGAGGGGATTAGTTTCGTACATTATGAATTATTGCATTGTTGAATTGATGTGGAAATCATTTAATATTTAATTTAAAAATTAAATAATAAATGGATCGATTGGCGATTGCATAACGTCCAGTGGCTATAGGGTATATTTTATATCAAAACAAAATATTAAGCTTGTCAAATGACTTTAATATGTAAATTTATGCCTTGGAATAATAGTGATTTTAGTCTCAAATTGACACATTTTGATTTTGATTTTAATTTAATTCTAAACATAGTTGGTAATCAAATGGTTCATAAAATAATTTGAAAAAGTGAAATATATTTTTCTAAAAAATGAAATCAGACGATTTTGTACTGCAAGTGCAAATATCAATAAATTGTCTGGAACCCGGAAGTCAATCTTTTAGGCCTTTTCATTGACTTATCTCCCTTGGGTAAGATCTCAAACAAAGAGTCGTATATTTGTGCCTGTCTTGGATGTTTAGCAAGTTCCAAAAACATTTGAATAGATAACTCTATGCCTACACTAGCTGCAGGTTTTTTTTCTTCATCTGCTGTTATTTTTTTTAAAACAGTTTTACAGAAACATCGACTAGGTTATATATCAGATCCATTGTAATTCATCTATATATATCAATTGAATTTGAAAGCTATGATTATATATACATTTTGCCCTTCACTATAGAGTTGTGTTCGACTTTTTCATCCCATCTTTTGTATATATTTATAATTAAGTGACAATAAGAAGACTTACTTTTGGTATGAATTGCAGGTCAATCCGTTATTCATTTAAGCGTTATCTTTCTTGAAAGCTTGATAGAAAGAGCCTACTCAAGCTAAATTCGAACTTAATATCTAAGGTACTTGTAAGTCAATTTACATTTCATATCTTTATTACCGCATAACCCATAATTTATAACCTTGAAATCAGCAAGTCATTGTGTACTTCCATTTTATACATCTTTAGATACAGTAAGCGTGTACACATGCAGATCGGCAAAAGGGTCTAGGGAATCAGTTGGATCTACTTGGCAGACTTTAATAAATCACTTTCCTGACGTTTACAACAAACTTTAAGGTACTTTGAGATGAAATATATTTTCACTTAAAAGTATTGACATTTTATCCTACAGGAGTAGATCAAGTTACAAGCGTTTTTCTTACTTTGTTTAATTTGATTAAAAGAATATGTTCCAGGTTCTTTGTATGGCAATGGTTTTGTCTTTTTTGTATTGAGGGTAAAAAGAGCATAAAATACAATATAAACCAAAGTGTCATGTGCTTGACAGCTATCTCTAGAGAGTAAGTAAAGTGAGACAAACATTCTCAAGATCAAGCATATTCATACGCATGTCAATTGATTCATTTCTATCGTATACTTATATATATTCAGTTTTAAATTGATGTGTATATGCATAACCTTATTTATAAGGAAGGCTAATGTTTATGTAAAAATACTTAAGGTTTAGAAGGCATATAAACAAACTAGTTTAACCTCGCCACATTCTACATGTATCTGTCCCAAGTTAGGAGCTTAAAAGTGAGTGGTTACACTTTATCAAATTTGTTTTTCGTTTATTGTTTTGTTTAGTGTATTCTTGTTTTGTACTGTTTAACCACTGTCCAAGATTAATGGGATGGTTTGGTGCCCTCTTACTACTTAGTTCAATCCCGCCACATGCTGTACGTGCCTATCCCAAGTCAGGAACCGGTAGTTCTATGTTCGTCGTTTTTTGTTGTACGTGTAACATACTTGTTTTTCGTTCATTATTTTGTACATGAATTAGGTTGTAAGTTTTCTCGTTTGAACTGTGTTTCATTTTAAATTTCGGAGTCTTTTATAGCTAGCTATGCGTTACGAGATTTGCGTATTGTAGAAGAACGTACGGTGATCTTTACTAATAGTTGTTAATTTTCTGTGTCATTTGTTCTCTTGTTGAGAGTTGTCTCATTAAAAATCATACCACATCTTTTTATTTCTATTTATGAATATATCTGTTCCAAAATCTAAATTCAACTACAACTATATAGACAAAGTGTTTGTCGGTTGTTACTGTACGTATAACATATTTGCTTATCGTTCATTATTAGCTCAACTTTTAAATAATTCCTGAATGAATTTATTTGTCATGCAATGTTAAATATTAAGTTTACATTGTACAAATGAAAGCCATGTAAAATTTACCCTTCAATGCTCAAGAGCACTTTAGATAAGACTTAATATGATTATGTATTTCCCTCTTGATATATTTTGCATGGAATGATATGTTTTACTTGAAAGGGAGAAATGACCATTCATGTTCTCCGACTTTGTTCACTGCTCATGCTTCATTGTTTACATGTAACTTTAAGTTAATATACAAAACTATTATCGATCTTTACGTGGGATCCTGGTACCTTTGATAACTATGAGCAGTATCCACAACACAGACATAATATGAACATAAACACGCATTAAGACGGGGAAAACACAAGAATTTACAAGTGTTTTATTTTCTAGATGGATAATCACTTCTCAAAGGAATGTATACTGTTTTTGAAAAATTCTTTTAAATGAAAATGTAAACACAGAATCAATTATACGTCATAAAACTTAAATTTGCATAATGCAGACGTGATAATTTTAATTTGAAATAGATAGCTTACAAAACATTTATGAAATTTTAATAGTTATTCAATATTATAGACTAAGATATTAATATCTAACAAGACTATAAACAATTATATTATGTCAATATTTCGTTTTTTTTCGAATTTGTTTTAAATTGAGGTATCTATTATATGTTTAGTTTCTGTAAATATACTCTAATAATTTTAAATGTATCACGTCTTCTGAATGGTTTACAGTGTTTTGTCTTTGAGCTCATAGACATGATTTTATGATATGACAGTGACGTCATCAACGTTTTTTCTATGATTTACTCCGGCTTAAAATAGAATTTAGAATTAAATCAAAAGGTATTACTGTAATATTTTTCTGTCTTTTCGAAATAACATAAAAAGGGTGGTGCACACTCTAAAATAAACCACTACGCGGGATATTTAGTGTTCACAACATTTTTGATGTTATTTTCTTCATAAACAGAATAGATAATACAGTTTTTTTTTAAAATATAACCTTTTAATGTCAGTATTTTCGACTTACGAGCTTGAATGTCAAATCGGTAAATGGGTTTTCTAATCCCCAGGTATATATATATTCCGTTAGTCGTATTTTGCACAAATTTTCGGGTATTAATATAAAAAAGAAGATGTGGTATGATTGCCAATGAGACAACTCTCTATAATAGTACTGCAACCAGAGTTCATTTTTTAAAACTTTAATGGTCCGGAAGAACACACACCTAAATTATATATCGATGGAAAGAGGAAAACGTGTATAATAAGAAAAGTTGGGTCGTAAAAATCCAGAGTGGTCACAATTTTGTGAAATTGAGGTCAAAGGTCAGACCTAAAAATATCAACATTTCAACCACAAGGACAAAAAGGAGAAATATTCTGACATTTATTCAATAGAATGCTACAAAAACGATTCAATCATAAGCATATGGTATAAACGATGTTAAAACGACAAATTTGACTACTTATATGAAAAGCTGCCATTAAAAAATGGCGTTGATTTGGAACCTTCTGATTTTTTTCCATTTAAGACGTTAGCAAAAGAAGAAGTGGCCTTGACCTTTTCACATCCATAAACTTTCATATTGTGTATAGTATTTCACTATAGTATATTACAGAATTATTTTCTAAAGTATAAAACACCAGTTTATCAAATTATTTCAATATTTTTTCTATCTATGAAAAAAACAAAATTCAAGTGTTTTTAATTTTGCATCTTAAAGGTTGTGTGTGTATTTTGTGAAAATTAGTATCTAGTTATAGAAAAACACATATTGTGTATTTGCAAAGTCTAGACAGGGCAGTTATAACACAAAATATACTATAGTCACACGAGGCGAATGCGAGATTTAAAAAAAAATGAGTGTAAAACAAAGTCAGTTTGGTGCATGAACATTTTTTTAGTGGGATAATCCTGGTAAAAAAGTTAATTCATTAATTTTTTAAGGGAAGGATGAAAAATTATACAATGCAATGCCAATTTTTTAATGTTGTAATTCAAAATCAGTCATGGTCCTTATATAACTTTTAAAAGTGACACACAATAGCTCAAGTATTCATAAAATAGGGACATGAATCAATCTCTTAGTCATCATATGCGGATTCAGTACGCGTATTAGCATTACAAGACACTTCCCTTTTTTATAAGAACAAGTTCGGCGTAGGACAGAGTTTGTTCAAAGCAAACACAGTTTTTGAGTACAAATGCTATCTGGAGCGTTAATACCGTCATGATTCGGTCAAACTCGTCAGATATAGTCTTACCTTTGCATAGGAAACACAATAGAAATGTGAGTACAAAGTTTCGATCAATGTTAGTGACCCATATTCCCATATGCATATGCATGATGTATCTGCACTGCCAATCCAAAATGTAATGGAGCGAATGTTGCTACAGAAACGATTGATTTTGTAATAGCCATCCATTTACGAATTTTTGTTATCTTTAGGGACAATATACGGTTCAGAAGCGCCTTTGTGTTATTTTTATCAATTAACTAACAAATGAACTTTTGAGCCTAGGCTCCGTGTTGAATACCGGACCGTGACCTATAATGGTTTACATTTATAAATTGTGACTTGGATGGTGTGTTGTATCATTGGCACGCATACCACATCTTCCGATATCTATTAGCAAGCTATGCATTTCCATAGAGATACCAAAATGAGGACATAGCTCATAAGAGCACTGGTGGCAGGGTGAAGTAATTGTTCTTCTTTTAATGTATCCTTAATATTTTCAGACACACCTTGGTGTAATTCTGAAAGTCTTAACATAGACTTCAATTTTCCTGCAGCAGATATGGCATCCCCTAAATTGAGTTCAGAGCTAAACTCTTTATTTCATATCCCTTGGCCCCACTGTTTCTGAATTGTAAGGTGTCACAATATCTAGTTATATGTAGTTCTGGAGTTTGGCAGTTTGGTAAGCATCAGAGACAATCTTGGGTAAAATTGATCGGTATATATAGAGGATGTGCTACATGAGAAAGGCTTTTTTTTTTATGGAAAAACAAATCACATCACTAACAATCGTTATTAATGAACTGACAGCAAGTTCAAATTCTAATTTTTCAGTAACTGTTTTACTTAATTGCACAGGTGTTGACTTCAATAAGTACTTGGTTATGCATGGATAAATGATTACTCACATTAATAAGCACAACTTAAAAGACTGTCAACACGTTTAGAGGACTCAGTTTTGCGTAGTTTTCTGGTTTTTTTTTTTAAAGGTTTGTCTTTTACACAAAAACCCTGTTTTCATATCCAAACTACAAGGAAGAAACTGAGCGCGAGATCGTATAAAAGTGTCAGGTTGTGAGGATACATGTCGATCAGTTTGATCACATGTATGGATTTCTGTTGTTTCTAATTTAAAGTTCCCCAAGGGTGACTGGGGAAACGAAATGTGGTCACTTAGTCTTCTCCCGACTGGCAGTTAAACGAAGTGGGGCGTCCGTTTGGCTGTGCGGGATGTATCAAGTTCGCAGTCACGTCCGGTCAGAATGGGGACGTTAAGTCCGATGCCTCGTGTAAAGGGAGTGTCACGTTCTTTGCATGTTAAAACCCTTGCATCAACTCTTTGAGGAGTCCGAAGTTGGCCTGTTGCAATGGAAAATTTCTGTCCCAATCCAATATACCATCATTTTCAGTGGCAGTCTTAATTTTCCCGATCATCATCCCAAATGGCCTCTATTATGACAAAACCTACCTATTGTTTTTATTGTTAACTTGTTCTCGTCCTGAACATGCATGAAATATTTGTCACTGGACGTTAAGCAACCAACAATCAATCAATCAATCTAATTTAAAGACGCACCAATTTTGCCTTCTGGTGCAAGTCTCATAACATCACTGATGATTCGCCCACGGAAAGCAGAATATTAAGAGAAGTTGGTTTTAGCATCACCTTGTCACACACCAAATCTCTGCGAATCTTCAATAGTACTTTTCCCCCGACCACTTGCATGCATATTAATTGCTCTGAGGTTAACTCTATATATTCAAATCACTCAAAAATAAATTAACTTCTCCTACAAAATCTACATAATCACATCAAAACTATCAAATTGATGGTGAAGGAAAAAATAAATGGTGGAGCTGATTGACGGATAGGAAATTTCCGTAATTAAAAAAGGTACAAATGATGTTCTTATTTTTGAGTTTTTGACAAAATTGTTTGGAATTTGCCGAACAAAATTTGCATGCAGTATCGCAATAATATGTTTTGTCCTCTCAAATGTCAAATACTATTTTTGAATCATATGTTTTTTCGTTTTCAAAGAAAAACGCGTTAAATCTCTTCCTAAAAAACAGCTAACTTTAAGTTTGAAAGTTTTACTTGGAGATGGTATTATATTTATGTCTTCATCATTCCGATGATCCTTGATGATATGTGCATAGAAAATATTTACGAAAATATTGGGCAATTTAACCAAAAAATATATTTTTGGATTTTAAGGTAACTACCCAAAACCGTAAATTGTGGGGTACCCCCATTAAAGGGATAAAATACAAAAATGTGACCATAGAAACTTTTTACGACCCGACGGAATTTAAGATATAGATATTATTGTATCATTTAAAACAATTTGCAGCCGTGTGTTATTCCGGACCATTAAACTCGTTAACTAAGCGTCTTTTTCGATGTCAGTTACAGTACTATAAGAGACCAAATGACAACTTTAGGTCACCATATGGCCTTAAACAATGAGCAAAGCCCATTTCGCATAGTCAGTCATGAATTGACAATGTTAAACAATTCAAACGATAAAACTAACGGCTTAATTTATGTACAAAAAATATTGTTATTCGACTTGATTTGGCTTTGGATTGTTTAGATTCGAGCGCCACTAATGAGTCCTGTGTAGATATTCTATTCTGTAAACGAAACGGGCGTCTGACGTACCGAATTATGAGCCTGGTATCTTTAGAAGAATTTTTATGGTACATGTTCAATTGACTAGTTAGTCACTAGTCAGCTTCACTGGTATAGATGGCAAACTTTTGTCATTAAAAAGGGACGAAAGATAGCAAAGGGACAGCCAAACTCATAGATTGAAAATAAACGGACATCGCCATGGCTAAAAAAAAAAGATAAATAGACAAATAATAGTACAGAAGACAAAACATAGAAAAACTAAAGACTACGCAACACGAAACCCACCCTCAAAATGGGGGTGATCTCAGGTGGTACGGAAGGGTAAGCAGATTCTGTTCCACATGTTGCCACCGTCGTGTTGCTTCTGTTATTACAAATTCGGTAAAACATCTAATTCGGTAGGTCACAATCGTGAATGGGAAAGGTATTTTAGTTACGATATAAGTAATGTTTACTGTCAACATAGAATGTAACTACGTGGAAAGTGTTTTTCGAAATATAAATTTTTATCTTTTTTTTACACAAACACAAACACCGACAAATGTAAGGCCGTTTAAGTTGCGGTTTCAATAATATTCGGTTGTATACACGATATTTCAGCTTAACCATTAAGAAGCTTGGTTAAATATGTTTCTAAAAATCAGATATTATCTCCTTTGAGTAACGCATTCCCTAAACAATCATTAAAGTGTTAACTTAGAAACATATAATTCTTTTGCAGTATGGTCTTCGAAAATAATTAAATACTTTGATTTGAGATTTCCTTCTTTTTCTGTCACCTTCTACTGGACAGTTTACACGTAACAAAACCATCTACTTTTTATTTTTAATATTTTAAATACTAAATACCATTGTAATTTTATGCACACATTTAAGAATACAAACGCTATGATGATATTTAAATGTTATATAAATGTCAATATTGATATCACCATCTTTTCAGCCACTCCATAGGTTCCTGAAATGACAAATAAATTATCAGTTTATCATCATCAACCTGAATTTATAATGTTATTTCTAGTTTATATATAAATTGTTTCGCCTTGATTTCAAAAACTCTTTCCCATTATATAATGTTTACCTCTTTATTATTTTCAATTGACAACATCCAAGTAAAATAATCAATACTGCTTGTTTTTGGTGAAAATCATTTGCCCTTTCATCTTGCTTATTTACTTGATAAATATTTGTCTATCTCCCATTTATCACTCTGGATAATAATAAATATGTTTATTGCATCACTTTGTTCAAATAGTATACATTGTTGTTGTTTAGGGGCCAGCTGAGGCCGGCTTCTAATGCGGGATTTTTTCGCTGCGTTAAAGACCTATTTATATTTACCAGATTCTAAGCAATAATGAATTTGCTAGGTTTAAACAGTTCTGTGGTTATCCTTTATGACATACAAAAACGAAGGCATCGAATGTCAGCGATTGGCTGAGCACTTATTATTATATAGAATTCTACCACTTATTTCGTTTTCCAAGAATTGTCGTTTTCAGCTGTATATATTAACTTATTTGATATCATGCCTTAAGCTTTCTCTGTATTATTTTTATATGTGTTGCACTCTCCAGCTTACAATAATATTTGTTCAGCTCACTGTTGAAATCCGTACAGTAATCTATATATGTGTTTTGTTATCAAAGTTCTGCAGTGTTTACGTGTGATAGTTGTCTAATGTACCATCATACTTTAACTTCTTATTTTGCAAGACGTAAATAGATAAACTCAGTCTAACTATCAAAACTTACGATATTAGATAGTTTGCAATAAGTCAAATAATTAGCATTGTAAACATCCGTAATTTAATATATACATATATACATTATTTAACATACCATTGTTCAATGTAGTCTTATGCTGATTAGGAGCATATAATATGTATGGGTATTCCTTTCCAGGTAATTTATCATAGTCACAGGGGCGATAATTAGCATCTGCAGTATCTATAACTACCATCCAAAATAAGTCACCCAGACAGCTGACATAAGGACTGCTGATGTAGAAATGGCGATCAACGGTTTGATCACTGTATAAAACAAAAAAAGTATTTTAGCGCATGTATATCAAGATCAATATACATTTTACTGTATATTTACATATGTGATTTTGTAATCATTCATGCATTGGTTGAGTTTTTACAAGTAATGAATCGATAAAGTTTTCGGTAGACAATTGTTGCCAAAGATGTCATCTTCTGGAAACGGTAATTTACGGTACTATAAGAATTTCTGAATTTGAAATTGTGTCACACTGAGGTATTTCTCCCCCCCAGTCATAGTTGGCTTAAGTCTTATTTTGAACATCTCTGTTGAGTTCTGGTTTTGAGATTAGGTAATGACATCTGACAGTTTTGATTTGTATGTGCATGCCTTTCATGAAAACGAAATGATAGCTTTTTAATTTGTGTTATCGTATCAAATGATAAACTAGATTATTGAGTTTTAATTACTTATTTGATTTACTAGACATCATTACAATAGTTTTGCAATTATCTTTCAATAATCTGTCTTTGATAATATACTGACATTATAGTAATTAAATATAAATATCTTAGAAATAATTTACCCATTCATAGAGAAAAAGTTCACAGTAGTCGTTTGCGTCAAGTCGTTGAAAGAACTAGGACGAAGCCGTTCCAAACTAAACCAATTGTAACTTGTCGAAACGTTGCCATCAAAATATAAGGCTAAATCCAATTTCCCATTTGTAACTAGCTCAACTTTTACCTTAAAAGATATTAAACTATACTATATGTTTAGAGTAATTGTAATAATTTACAGTAATTTATGGTAAGTACAAAAACATTTAGAAGTAGACCTCATGATTTCCTTTCCTTGGGTGACTCTATGACATACATGTCCCACTTCGAACTTAAAATAAAGAATGAAAAAGTGTGCCTTCGATCTGCCTCGTATCTTGACTTATATAAATGTTATTGACAATGCATGTCAGTTAGGAACAACATTTTACGACATAAGAGATGATTGCATTTTCTTCATTATGAAATCGCCATTTCAAAAGATTACAACATCGCCTGTTCATGAAGTATATATACAGTTGATACAATATTCCAGAGCTTTAATATCCCATAACGATTATAATGATTTAGAGTATCCGTTTACAAGTAAGACAAGAAGATAATAAATCAAAAATTATAATGCAGTTTGAAAGAAGATGTTTATATCTATTTCACATATATAAATACACATGGACAAGTGTGTGTTTTTGGAGTAAGATATAACTGACATGTCGTATTGCATGTCTGTCTTTATATATTTCTATTTTGCGTATAGTGTTTTCTGTTTTTCTTTGTCCATTTGTATATATAATATTATTAAATAATACCATTAAAACAGCCCTAATACTACCAAAGCGGCATGTGTCATACTGGTGACATCGTCCTAGTCATATAAATCACATGATCTAGATTGCATTTTTGAATGGTTCACACTTGTCATTTTTGGGGCCTTTTATGGCTTGCTGTGTGGTGTGAACCAAGGCTCCGTGTTGAAGACTTTTAATAGTTTACTTTTACAAATTGTGACTTGGATTGAGACCTGTCTCATAGGCAGTCATTCCACATCTCCTTATACCTACACATGTATTTACATAGTTGAAGACACAATGTTTTTGTTCTTGATGCACTTTGTTAAGTTACCTTGTCAATTCCCAATTGGTTCCAGTTGTCAATAATAGAACTTCTCAGATGTCCAGCTGTACATGATTCATTAATGTTTACAACTTCCCTCCCCATAGACGGCGTTATCCATGTGTCCAGTACTGACTGATCATTTCCACTGCATGCCACAAATATTGGTTTATATTCTAATTCTAAATAAAGAGCAGTCTTATGTTAAAGAACATGATGAGAAGAGAAGGTACGAAAAGGGTATGTGTAGTTCCTTGAACTCGAAATTACTAAAATATGATTAATCTTCCATAAAAACCGTACGGTAGATTGAATGTATTTTTCTGAGTTCTCCTTCTAAGCATGTTGAATAAATACTTTTTCTGCTTAAAAATCTTATAATGGTAATCTTATAATTCGTTTCTGTGTGTGGGCCTTGTCGTTTGCTTTTACTTTTACTTCAGTGTTTCTGTTGGTTTGTTGTTTTTTCTCTTACATGTCTTATAGATGATGTGTTTCACTCGGTTTTAATTTTGTAACCTGGATTTGTTTTCTCTCAATCGATTCATGACTTTCGAACAGCGGTAAACTACTGTTACCTTTGTTTATTAAAAGTACTATTCAATATGCAGCAGAAAATTTCAAATTTCAAATTTAAAGTTTAAACTGTTCATTAATTAAGGGTATTCAAAATTTTAGAAAACAATTCTTTTAAAATCAATGGCCGATAATAATAGGGAATTTCGTAGGACATTTAGTGTTTCCTGGATTGAAAAATAGTCCCGTGTCCCCCTATTAATATTTGATATCTTGGAAGTATTTATACAAGCAATTTTCTCCATCAATTACAATAAATAACATGGTTTCCTCAGACAGGAAAAGTTAAGTTTCCTTAAGTTATTTAACCCATGTAAAATAACTCTGATTTTGTTTAGAAAATCTATTGCCGAACATTTAAACATTCCAGCTACCTTCAAACGGCCATAAGATGTTTTCCTGTTTTCTTAAGATTAGAATAATATCAAACTTGAACATCAAGATATATATATACATTGTATGCGGTCTTTTAACGTGAAAAATGGACATCTAATTGGCTATTTAACAGTTATGTACTATATACGTCATGGCCTTGATCATCAGAAGAATAGCCATTCATTGCGCAACTGGTACAGACAAATTGATACTGTTAATGATATTACAAGTTATATGTCCCATATAAACTTGTTTATGATATATATGAGAAAAGGGATATGATTTATATTTTTAAACAATCAGCAAACTCCATGCCATAAACAGCTATTTTAAAGCCAAACCGATGTTGGAAAACTTAAAACATAAAAACGTTTTAAGTGTATGTTGGGTAAAAAATGTTTTTGAGCGTTCAACCTTTACCTAAGCTGGGACAATGGTGCAACAACAGAACACACTAACAAACAGTGAAAATATTTTGAAAAACAAGGATAACATAAGTAATCGGTACCATGCACACACAAAAAACTGAAATAAACTCAAAGAAGCGATCTTGAAGTAATACCACAAAAGGTGTTTATGTTGAATGATATATACCAAATTGTTTGATGTCTATTTGTCTTTGTCTTTGTCAATTTACAAGGCTTAAGAAGCTACAATTTTTCTCTCAATTTAAAGCATTTGAACATTTTAGTTTATAAGGTAAGAACGAGTGAGCATAACAAATAATGAAATCAGATATTTGTTTAGCTACTATAAATACGTACCACATAAAACGTTAATAAAGGATGTCGGACACTATTTAAACACAAATCTGCGAATTGGCAATATATTTCAAATATAACATATAGGTATATCATGTTTATACAGACATTATGTAATGGATAGTGTCGTTCTTATTTTGATCATTATTTAAATGTCTTTACCAAGATCCGTTTTGAATTTCCTCGGATTATGGTATTTTTGTTATTTTACTTTTTACTTTAAGTGTTATGTATTTTATTCTTACCTTCACCATGTTCACATGATGTTCCAGTGTAGCCTGGTAAACAAGAACATACGTAAGAAGATCCGCTTATTGCACATGTTCCTCCGTTCAAACAAGGATCACCAAAGCACGGTGTAACTGAAATTCATAAACATACCTCATCAAATGCATTTCAAATGAAGACGAAAAAATAACAATGCGAGCTGTACCATTTGTTAATTATAATTCTGTGTTATAATTGGGTCAATCAAAATAATATACATACAATAGACCAATAAAATAGAAAATATTCTGTAAGAAATAACTGCCGTTTGTATGTTTTTTTTCTATATATATTATATATCTTTGTATGTTAATTACTACAGCTCGTATATATATATATATATATATATATATAACCAAAAATTTGCGAAAGCAAATCTACAGATCTAACATTGTTGGGTTGATGTTTAGACGAGTTGTATATACATTATGTATACAGCCATGTATCACCATCATTGATGGCGATCCGATGGATACATCTGTTGTAGAGTTGTCACTGACTCAGACGTACTTATAAATATAATTATTTTCTGTGACTGTATATTACATTAATTTGTAGGATCCTTTACTATAGATAATTTAGCTGATCTGTAACAATAACATCTTCATGCCATATATATCATGTACTGTAGTACGCCGCTAGATTAAAACTGACGAGGAAAGGTAACACACGGCCAGCGAAAGTTCTTTTTTGAGAGCCCAGGTGGTCGTGTGGTCTAGCGGGACGGCTGCAGTGCAGGCGATTTGGTGTCACGATATCACAGTAGCATGGGTTCGAATCCCGAAGAGGGAAGAACCAAAAATTTGCTAAAGCAAATCTACAGATCTAACATTGTTGGGTTGATGTTTAGACGAGTTATATATATATATATATATATATATATAAACAGTTGCCCAAATGTTCATATTGTATTTACTGCTGTATTTTTAGAATAGGAATTGAAGTCGAAATGTTAAAACAAATCGTTGGAGTTGTAAATCACAGACACTGTGTCTTAATATGACGGAACTGTTAATTGATATAAGATCTGTTTTTGTTGATTGTAGAGAATACTATATTTACCAACGGTCTTTAGTGAATTAATTTATTTACTACCAAGATACACGATCATACATCATGAGTGAAAACCTTAAAACATACAGAATGGAAGGGGATGCTTCTGGTTGGTATGTTTTTCTTTATTACAATATGTCTAATGTACTTAAATCTTACCTTCACATGATGTTCCAGTATAGCCGGGTAAACAAGAACATAAGTAAGAAGATCCACTAATTCTACATGTTCCTCTGGTTAAACAAGGATCGCCAAAGCACGGTGTCACTGAAATATCATAAATATGCGTAACCGATTGCATTTCGTTTTTAAAACAATAAGCCGAAAATGTGAACATTTCAATTCGTTCATTAATTTTCTGCAATAAACGTCCGATCAAAGTAGCGTACACATTTCATTCATTTAATAAGTGTGTGTATATGAATTCATTTGAATTAGGATGCAGATATTCATAAATATGATATATCAACTATATCTGTTTAATAGTATGGTTAAAACAAAATGCGTTACCTAACAAAGATTATTGAACTTACATCTATATAGAACATTTCTCAATAGACCAAATAGATTTTTTTCAAAAAACATTTTTCATATTTGCATTCGTACAAGCTTGAAATTAGGTGAATCCTTTAATTGCTCTGCTGTATTCTTAACCCTTAAATTGACCTTTGCATTGTTCTTACAAGTAGCTGTACATAAATCCGAATACAAAGTTACTAAATAAGTAATAAAACAAACAAACAAAACCTTCACACGCGGTTCCATTATATCCATCCGGACAAACGCATACATGAGATGCTCCAAGTATTTCACAAGATCCGTTGTTAAGACAAGGTTGTTTAGAACAAGGAGTTTCTACAAAACAAAAATATACTGATAATGTTAAACATTTCTATGCGATATCATAATGAATAAAGTGACCGTTAAAATTTTACATTTTATGAATGGTATATGATTTTGTTTACCTCCAATTCAACCCTATACAAAGATATTTTTGAACGATTATACGTGATATGAGCACATACATATAATAAAAAGACAAAAGCTAGCTTCGAGCCGTTTAATGTTTTTACAGTTTTCTTTTTTGTATTCCCAATGATTATATATTGAATCTGATTTAAAATTTCAGAACACAACCTTTCAACTAAAGTTGCCTATTACTCATGGAAAAAAACGCACTGCAAGCATTTCTACACATGGTAGATTAGCTTTAAATTTATATGTTATTTTTGTTTTTAATGGAATTTTGCTTCAAGCTGTTGAGAACGAAATATTTCTGATATAGTTCAAACTCTGAAAGTGTTTTAAAATATTTATTCTGTACCTTCACATTCTGTTCCGTTATAACCATCCTGACAAGAACAGACATATGATGTTTCATGTACGGTGCATGATCCATTATTAAGGCAGGGTTCAGTAGAACATGGAGAATCTGTAAAATAAACTTGATATTGATATACCTATTATGTTTAAACAAAGTTATTGTTATTTCTTGAATATAAAAAAATATCAATTATTCCTTAAATATATGGTTTATAGATATAGGAAGATGTGGTATGAGTGCCAAGGAGACAACTCTCCATCCAAATAACAATTTAAAAAAAGTAAACCATTATAGGTTAATGTACGGCCTTCAACACGGAGCCTTGGCTCACACCGAACAACAAGCTATAATTGTCTACCTATTGTTGAATGATGTATTTTCTTTTTAACTATGATAGAGATTTCTTAGATTCATATCTGAAAAAGTCAACAATTAAAATAATCTATAGCAATTGAACAAACATACCGGTATACAGTTTTTTTCAATTGCCATTAATTTCCATCAAAGTAATGTACATATGTCATTTATTTCAAAAGTATGCGTTTATGAACTTCATTTGAATTGGGTGTATATGTTCATATAAATATATAAAATATCAACTATAAATATGTTACAAAAGAGAGATAATTGAACTATCTGTATAGAAAATATCTCATTGATTTTTCAACACATACTATACATATGTGCATTCGTACAAGATTGAAATCAAGTGAACCCTGTAATTACTCTGCTGTATGTTTAACCCGTTAATTGGCCCTTGCATTGTTTTTCACAGATAGTTGTACATAAATCGGAATACAATGGTACTAAATAAGATGTGATAAAGATACAATGGATAAGCGTTGATTCTTGCAAAAGAAACCATGAGCCCGGAGGGCGAAGGGCTTGTTTTTCATGAATCAAAGCTTATCCATTGTATCTATAACTTAATCTATTGTGTTAATGTCTTTTAAAACTTAACGCCTTTTCTTAATTAGAAGGTATAGTAAGTGAGTTTAAATAACCATGTAATCGTGTCTAACAATATCACAATTAAATGGTTAAAACAAAAATACAAAACTATTATAACACAATACGTCTGTCCTTAAAAATCTTCATACTATCATGCATCTGAATATTGTCTGTTTTTACAAAATAAGATTTATTCGAACTTATTTCTATTCAAATTGAAAATGGAAATGGAGAATGTGTCAAAGGGAATACACCTCGACAAAGAAAATATATATAGTGCATATAATAATTATGTTTCCAAAATTTCGAACAAATAGCCTAATTCTAGGCACATCAAGATTTTCTAGCATAGTAATTTACTAATTAACAGTTGTAAAATTATGTAGTTAAACAAATGAAATCATATTATATTAATTTATAAAACAAAAATGAACAAAAATCATGAGAATGTAATCATTTTTGCTTCAAAAATGTTGAATAGCCAACAATAATCCAAACATTATTAACCAAACTCGCTTTTATTACACTAATTATTCACAATAACATACAAAACAAAAACACAAACTGGAAAAGTACAGAATAGGGACAACAAAGAGAATTCAGGGATTCGAACCAGAAAATACAAGTCCGTACCTTCAACTCATTTATCTTAACCATAAAACCTCGTGACTACCAATTCATACTATTCCTTTGCCTATCGTGTATATATAAAAGTAGAAGCCCTGTGTGTCTGTTGTACCGATGTATATCATATATTCATTTATATATATATATAATAGACATTTGAATCGTAACCGATTGTTAGCCCATAGGTTTCGTCGATGTGTTGATGTCAGTAACACGTATCAGAATTCATGGACGGGTTTGAATCCCAGTGAAGGCATATAGAAATCACAAAAATTAAAGGTATTTTTTTAAAAACAATTCCATTAGTGAACAGAAATCAGTTAATTAGTCAATTCAAACTTAATGAAATTAGGCACACAAAGGAAACAAAAGAATCTAATATGGTGAGCCCATTTCAGCGACAGATTTAAGTAGCGTTGATTCTAGAAAAAGAATCCACGGTAAATGAATAGGCTGACGTCACCACAATGGTTTAAATAAAATGAACCTTCACACGTTGTTCCATTGTATCCATCTCGACAAAAGCAAACATTAGACGCTCCAATTATTTCACAAGTACCATTGTTTAGACAAGGTTGGTTAGAACAAGGAGTTTCTAAAATAAATAAATATGCTTATAATGTTTTACATTTCTCTAATATCATAAAAAATAAAGTGACCGTTAAAATTTTGTTTTGTACGAAGTGTACATCATATTTTTTATTATTTTTTATTCCAATGTCTACCAAGCCATGTTTGTCCGATTATAAGAGATTGGAAAACATTCATAAAATAAGATTATAAAAGATTCATAAAATAAGATTATAAAAGATTCATAAAATAAGATTATAAAAGATTGCAAAAACTAACAGCTGCGCGCCGTTTAATGTTTTTAGATTTTTCACCTTTTTATTACATCTGTACAAATATTGAAACTGATGTACAATTGCAGTACACCTGTAATCTAAAGTTGGCCCTTACTCATGGCTGAAAACGCATGGTAATAATTTGTAAACATGGTCTATTAGTTTTAAATTTATATATGCTTTCTGTTTCTTATGCAATTTTGCTTCATGTTTTGGAGTACGAAATATTGCTTCATGTTTGTGATATAGTTCAAATTCTGTAACCGTAATAAAATGTTTATTCCGTACCTTCACATTCTGTTCCATTATAACCATCCTGACAAGAACAGACATATGATGTTTCATGTACGGTGCATGATCCATTATTAAGGCAGGGTTCAGTAGAACATGGAGAATCTGTAAAATAAACTTGATATTGATATACCTATTATGTTTAAACAAAGTTATTGTTATTTCTTGAATATTACATAATATCGAATATTACTTACAGATTTTCATATTCCTGGCTTGGTAGATGCATTTTCTTCTGTAGAACATGGTGGATCAAGCCTGGTTTTAAAGCAAGCTTAACCGTCACTTGTGTGTGTTCCTAAAAAAAATATTACCTTCACACTTGCTTCCATTGAAACCAATGGGACAATCACAATTAAAAGATTTGCCAACTTCAATGCACGTTCCACCATTACGACAAGGCTCATCATCACATGATGTTTCTGAAACTGATCATTGTATAAATTAGACTATGCAAAAGGGCATGATATTTCTGAAAACAACTGGAAAAAGATGATATGAATTGTGAAATAAAACTGTTTATTAAAACGAAATGAAGACGGCATAACAATCCTGTAAAGTGTTTTCGGTTTAAACCGTCAAACAAAGCAGCCATTATTGTTGACGCAGATCTGTATTGCGACACTTAAACGCCAGATAACACTTTCTTGTACGTTCTTATAATTACATGATTCTTTTTAAGAGGAAGATATATTTCAGGTGAACACATTTCGTACGTAGTAAAAATAACCACAAATTAAAAAAAAAAATAAAGCTTCAGTAATTCAAATATATTAGACCTTAATAAAGAATATAAACTAATGTGTGAAGTCTGTTACTTTATAGATGATATCATATTTATTTTCATTTTGAAGTTGAAGGGGTCTTTTAAAAGTGGTTAAATCTTGAAATGCAAAATCACTTTACCTGCTAAAAAGTTGAATACAAACGCAAATACAAAAGCTTACTGTGAAGTGTTTAATTGTTGCCTTAATTTATTGCTTTATCCAATAATTTACCTTTAAGTTGAAAATAAAGGAAAAGACTTATGAATGCAATTGTTGCAGTCATTATAACAAATGCAGCTACTTTCAATCTCCGTCTACTGCCTTGAGAAATTTCTGTTATTCCCATTATGTGTTGCCGGATTCTATCTATAAGTTCAGATAATATTCAAAATATCCAAATAAAATAAATGATAATTGTCAGAATTGAAGAAACATGAAGAAAAAAATCCGTTTACCGAAATAATGCTCACTTCAAAACACGAAGGTTTTCAACAGTCCATAAACACCGGCCAGAAATCTAACGTTTGAGCAATACGGAATTCCACAAACACCTACAATACCTTCTATGCTAAAGGTTACAAATTCATTATACTTGAGTATAACAACTCAACTCAAGTTGACAACTCAAGTGATAATAGACAAATCATTGGCAGAACATACTATTTTTTGCCTTTGTATTAGTTGTTTATGTGCCAATATAACGAGTCAAGTCATTGCCTACTGATTTCTACACTTTTGTTATTATTTTCGGAGCTTCGGTGGCTAAGTTGCCTAGGAAGATTATTTACTCTATTATCTTTGTTAGCCATGGCGTTATCAGTTTTTCTTTGATTGAGGAATTTTTAATTTTCCTTTGGTATTTTACACGACTTTTCAATATATGCTATTATGCATATTTAAGATTATATAAGCTGATAAATATTAAATCGTGGTTTGTTTTTATTATAATTTATTTATAAAAAGTAACTACGATGATATGTATATTTCAATATTTTAGGTTTGTTCAAATTAAGTCAATTATCTATTTGCTAAAGATATTTTGTTAAACTTACACGGTATTGGTAAGGTCCGATATAATATGGCATGTGAAAGGTCATGTTTTAGTATTTATACGAAAGAGAATGAAAGCAAAAATCAGGGTTATTTTCAATATCTTCTGTTAAATCAACGGATGTAAAGTTTTATTTAAATTTGAATATTCTAAAGATTTTTTCCCCAAGTTGCTAACAAGATCATAATAATTTGTTCTATATAATACAATGAAAAGGACATGGAAAAAACGATTCAATTTCAATTGAACGTACACGGATATTGTATATAATAGACGTAACTATTTTGGTCTTTTTTAAAACACATTCTCGGTAACAGGATGTTTATGTACACAAATTATAATTGAATTTCAATTATTACTTCCTTGTCCCTCTTGGTTCTTCGAAACAGATAGGTATGATATACCAAAAAGGATATTTCAACGCATACGTCGTAAATCAAGTAACATCTCCAGGACCAAAAGACAAACAACAATATACAAATATTACAAAGAATAGTATTGATTCGTTCCTTACACCGAAAATTAATAACACTTCTGACATTGCAAACACTTTTTACTTAGTTATGAGATTGAATATTTGTCATGGGATGTATTTGATTAAGGTTGTATTCAAAATTTGATTTTGAAATCTTATAAGGAACATGATCTGGGATCATTCGTTTGGGGAGCGATTAGAATATCTTCAGATTTTATTTTGTTACACTAAATTCCCATACAACTTATGATTAAGTGATTTCGAATATACATCTTGCCACAAATTACAGCGATTGAAAATTTGAAATTGTTGTATACGAAGAAGTAATTGGTTTTGGCAATTCAGAATGAAGTTTTTCCTTGATAAGTTCAGCCATAAAAAAAACATTATTTCACAATGATAGATTTTATTACGTTGTCCATAGTCCTTAAATTTCTTAGATAGATAAGCAATCGAGTTGAGATAACCATTATAATCTGTTTATCGCTATTTTACTTATACCGACGTTATCAATTTCATGTCAATTTCATTGACGACTCCACGTGCCCTCTTAGTATTTAGCGATAATTTTTCAGATCACTAGACTAAGCTGAAAAGGATATTATCAGTTAGCAAGATCAAAGGGAAATTTCGTAAAATAGCAATAAAACAGTATATGAATGTCTCCGTTAAATAGTCCTGTGTCTCAATTAGCATCCATTCGTCTCAACTCGGCCGATTCCGTACCCTCATAGCGGATTCTACCGAGGATTGCCGAATGAATTGGCATCATCTCCATATTTCTATTGGTAAGTAATTGTTATTTTGTCATAACGAAACAAATTTGACGCATGATAGAAAATGTGTCCAAATCATCATTGTATAAACAAGTACTACTAGTGCTTGGTTGGTTATAGGAAATATGTCGCTTAATGGCAATCATCGGAAAGACATTATCGGAATAAATAGTGTTTTTACTTACAATTCCCTCGTTTGAATGGGTTGTCGAATTATCATTTTTTTTAAAATTTCAAATAAATACATATGTACTCAATATAATTATAATAATACATTTTAGGGCACAAATGTTTCCACATCATGAATATGAAATGTTTTTTCTTTATTTTTACAAGACATTTGATAGATTGATTGTTAGTGTGTAATGCGGCACTTTTGTGTATATTGTTAAAGAGGGGAAAACAATCTAGGTAAGGAAAGATATAAAAAAAAAGGAGAGTCACAAAAATACTGAACTCCGAGGAAAATTCCGAACGGAAAGTCCCTAATCAAATGGCAAGTTAAAAAGCTCAAACACATCATTGAAACGGATCAAAAATAGTCGTTATTGCAAATTGTTAGCACCAAGTAATAAGTGCACGAAAGGAAAGAGTTCGAGACTTAAAACCCAAATTTCAGTCGAAAGAAAATAGCTGGTTTCTGGTTCGGCAACTCGTATCCCACTATTTAAAACAGTAATAATTTACACAAAGGATTAACACATATTGCAGGCGTTCGAGACAAAATTTCCCGAATTAAAAGTTATCTTCTAATCGAAATGTAATACATTAAAAGGAATTGCAGATTTTTGATTTCATTGAGTGGAGATCTAATCTAATTTTAAAGGGAATAATCATATACATTAACATTTCTTGTTTTATCTCTAACCTGTTTCCAAAACCTCTTTGTAATTTCCTTATACAATTTATCACATTTAAAATGTTATCCGTTTAGACAAATATCTGCAAATAGAAAACGAAAACTAAGTCGGGGATAATTCATGTCAGAGATTAACGATACGGTACTCTTGGCTCATAATCAAAAGGAGCTTAACGAAAAATAGGGAAGGGATGATACTTGCATGGGTGATTCAGTTGAGAAATACAAAGGTGCCCTCAGAAGGAAACATATTTCGAAACGTCAAGCTACACAAATGTATTACATGTTTTAAGGCAGGTTGTGAATATTCACAAGGAGGAACCAGTGGAGAAATAAGCGATTGTCAGATCCCATAATATAATACCCACACCTGATTTGGATGAAACATTCTGTCTTTCTGGATACAAGCCATTAAAGCACATACAAATAAAGGCAACAGTAGTATACCGCTGTTCAAAACTCATAACCATGGACAAAAAACAAAATCGGGGTAACAAACTGAGGGAAACGCATTAAATATAAGAGAACAACGACACAACATTTAAATTTAACACACATACACACACACAAACACACACAAACACACACACACACACACACACACACACACACACACACACACACACACACACACACACACACACACACACACACACACACACACACACACACGCACACACACGCACACACACACACACACACACACACACACACACACACACACACACACACACACACACACACACACACACACACACACACACACACACACACACACACACACACACACACACACACACACACACCGGACTAAGCATTAGACAAAATACAAGGCATACGAGACAGTCAAAAAGTGTCATTATTGGAGGGGCATGAAGGATAATAGGTTTTCTGGATAGTTGCGTGGTATTTTCTGAGAACAAAAAGGCCATCTGTATAATTCAGCATCCAGTAGGCAATAACCAACAAGAGGCACCAATATCATTGTGTTATGATGCTATGATGATTTTTTGTATTCTTGTCTTTATTGTTTGCAAAAATGTGCTGTGTCTATTTGCCTTTTTGTAGTTTTTTTAGTGATATTTTTTTATTGTTTTTATCATGATTAAGATTATAACACAATGTTTACTGATGTATCCGTTGGTTTGACATGTTAACGTAGTATGTCTGTTTGGTTTGTTCACACATTGTTGTAAATATTATATAACTTATTGCGACAGCCAAGCAAGTGAGATGTTTAGCTAGCTATACAACCAGATTAAATGCACGATTTTCTTGTGAGAAAATGTCTGTACAAAGTCTTGAACATGACAGTTGCTATCCATTCGTTTAATGTGTTTGAGTGTTTGGTTATGCATTTTTAATTTGGGTCTTTCCGTTTTTAATTTTCCTCGGAGTTTTGAATTTTTTTTTTATTTAATTTTTTTACTGAGAACAAATTCAGCTTGTTGTAGCGCCGGTTTGCAATCTTTTTTATCCGAAGGTTTACGTTTATGGAACATTGCAAGACTTGAACGGGATACGATGGGGACACAGCGGTCTATTTTACAGATATCTGATCAAAATCTCACAACAGTATGTCCGCCATCAGTTAGGTCGGTTGAATATATGATG
Organism: Mytilus edulis; assembly: GCF_963676685.1. Lineage (NCBI taxonomy): Eukaryota > Metazoa > Mollusca > Bivalvia > Mytilida > Mytilidae > Mytilus > Mytilus edulis. Next base: position 49,822,618 of record NC_092349.1, on the reverse strand, counting down.
GATATACCTTTAAGTTGGTTTTACGGTCATGTCGTTTTGACTTGTCGCAAGTCTTCAACACCATAGGCGACAGGAGGGGCACCGTCAAAGCAAGGGCCAACGGAGATGTGTTTTCTGTAATCTACCTGTATTCTGCATGAGCGAAAATCAGAGGAAGTAGTTGAACACAGTGTATGTGACATTGTATGTAGATTAATAAGATTGTTATAAACTGAGCCCATTTTATTTGTTTTATTGATTAAGAATACACAGCATATTGGTATAACATAGCACAAAAACCGACACTGATCTGAATCAAAGTTATTTCTGATCCTGTCTCGTGCAATTTGTTTTTTAACCTGGTGAATGGTTTTTGGTTTTTATAGGTGGAAAATCAATTGATATTGTTGTTTTTTTCATTGTAACAGAGTTCATGCATTACCTGCAATAAAGAGGGACGAAAAATACCAGAGGGACAGTCAAATTCAAAGATTGAAAATAAACTGGCAACGCCATGGCTAAAAATAAAAAGACAAACAGACAAATAATAGTACAGAAGACACAACATAGAAAACGATAGACTAAGTAATACGAACCCCACCAAAAAACTGGGGGTGATCTGAGGTGCTCCGGAAGGTAAAGCAGATCCTGCTCCACATGTGGCACCCGTAGTGTTGCTTATGTTATTACAAATCCGGTAAATAGTCTTATTCAGCAGGTCACATTCGTGAAAAGGGAAGGGTATTGTAGTTACGACATAAGGAACATATCCGATATCAACTGTGAAACGGTTATTACATAACGGTCAACCAACTCGTGATGGCGTTCGTAAAATTTACGAAGGGAGGATTTCAATTTCACCATTTGGAACTCTTTGTTTAATAGCTTCTTTGTGAGCAGCAATCCTCTATCAAGTAAATCATGATAGGAAATACAAGCCCGGGAATATCGTATCCATTGGGAGATATATACTCCGTATGCAGGCACTGCTGGAATGTTGCTACATAGAAATGGACAATTCACAATTGGGAAGCCGAAACTATCTCTTTTGTGGTAAACGTTTGTTTTCAACCGACCCTCATTGTCAATTGTTAGATGTAGGTCAAGATATGAGGCAGACTAAACTGTATCTGTAGTGTCCTTTATCTCTAGTTCGATTGGATAGATTCGTTTAACATAGTCACCAAATTTCGTATTATTTAGTGAGAGAACATCATCTATATATATATAGCGGAACGTAAAGTTAAAGGATATTGTTAACTTCTTATCTTTCTTTTTAAGAAGTTTCTGTATAAAGTCAGCCTCATAATAGTAAAAAGTAAAATCACAAAAATACTGAACTTAGAGGAAGATCAATTGGGAAAGTCCATAATCACATGGCAAAATCAAATAACAAAACGCATCAAAAACGGATCAAGAAACTAGTCGGCAAGACGAGGGGCACAATTGGTTCAACATTGGAATTCCGACAGTCTATTGAAAAACACGTCCTCCAAACGTAACAAATATGTTGTCTATCAAGAAATCAAGCATCTCGATAATGTCAGTTTCAGAGAATTTTATTTTAATCAGAGTGATTCCTCACAAAGTAGGATTTATTCCTCCCCAAGTAAAGATACTTTTATCTATGTTCACCATTCTTTTTAATGAAACAAAGTAATACCAACTCTTTCAATTTGTCTTTTAGTTTGGAATGTGTAATACTTGTGTAAAGTGTAGAAAAGTAAAATGTTTTAATACTATTGCAAGATGAGAGAGTCTTAGATTGTATGTACTCTTAAAGATCTTTGAAATTTTTAAGTATCCTCAGCTGATTCACGCCATCTCTAGAATATACAGTTTCACAATAACTGTATAGCCCGGCTTTGATTGCTGTAAAATTCTAGTAGAAGTTCACCACACTAGCTTTTGTTGATGATATTTTGAATATGTGCAGTTTCATTAAAACCGGTCGCATTCATCAATTTGGGTTCATTGTTTTGACATATTTTTATATAATTTTCCTATTGCAAACATTCCATTACCATTACATAACATTCCATTACCATTACATAACATTCCATTACCATTTATATATACGGAGTATATATCTCGTAGCTGATATGATATTCCAAGGTTTTCCTATGATGAACTCAGATTTGAATAATTCTCTAAGAATCTGCCAACCCATCATTACAATCAAATCTAAACATGTGTTACATGAATACTTAGCAAATGTTGTTCCTCGTTGAAATATCAAAAAGATCAATTTATTTCTGTGTTGCTGTAACAACCATTTGAAATGCAATTTTATATGTACGTTGCTAACAGGGTAGAATAGATGAATGAATGGAAACAATACTACATTTATATAGACCATTTTAAATTTAATTCATTTTATGTAAGGTTGACTACATATCTTTCTTGTATATTACCTCGTACGATTGTGAACATTGACAAAATATATAACTCATTTTAGCCTCCAGTCATGTTTCTGTTGTAAATTAATTTTTACTACAACTTTGGAACACATTTCTATTTTTATAAGGTTATCAAGGATTGTAATAGAAGTCATAGGATCATCAAACTGTATAAAAGTTTTGGTTTTACCAAACAGAGGTTTCATTTATAAAATTTATCAAGTTGCTTTATACATATACTATTATATATATAGATTTTAATCAAATGAAATGTTCACTGCATTATTAACTTAACTCAACTGAAAGAATAAATCTATACTAAGCTTAAGTTAACGGTGAAATTGTACAGTTACCATAAAATATATCTGTAACATTAAAAAAAAAAGGAATAACATTGAAAATATAAGTCATAATTTAGTTTTGAGATTATTTTATCAGCTTGTTTAATTTCAATTTTAAAGGTGGTATATACAAGTGTTGATGAATATGGTGTTGAAGTTATATTATGCTTGTTGTCAAATTTTGGTTTAAATGCTACATTGAATGCATTTTTAATTTCAAATTATTGTACAAATTTCTAGCCATGGGAAATAGCTGTTATTAAAAACAGTTCATACATTGATGAAATACAATAGATATATACAAAAATAGGTCTAGGTTGGTTAAGACTTGGTTGAATATGGATCAGACTAGGTCGATCAGGGTTCAGACACTTATTAAATGGTTAAGTACTGGTCAAGTACAAGTTCAGATTGTTAAGTATGGTTCAGACTACAGTCGAGTATTATCAAGTTAATTTCAGACCAACTCAGACTGGTCGAGTAAAAATCAGTCCAGTCGAGTGCAAACTTCTACTGGTTTGTAGTGGACTGTTTGTATGTACCCCATTATAGAGTGTGTGGCAGTTAAAAGAGTTAGAATCTGTTTCACTAGTATTTGGGATTGACTGGTGTCTTTGTTCCAGATGAGAAAGTATAGCCTCCATAGTTTGAATAGTTTTAACTCTATCTTGAACTTTTCTCTTTAGTTCCAGTATATAACTTCTTTGAAAGTTATCCATCATGCTTGTTTGTTTGCTTTTGGTCATTTCAAATACTTATCTTTGCGAAATTTGTCTCTTGTGAAGACTGTGTGGATATGGCAAAAGTACCTCAGTATGTATATGAATAATCTCTTGGTCTCTCTCATTTGACGTTTGGATTGGTTTTACTAGCTCAGTAGTGTTTGACTAAAACTTCTTTGGAGGTTTCGCCTTTTGTAATTCATCAATTGTTTCTTTAAATTCAAGCTCTTATGGTTATGATTGTTGATTGTCAGATATAGAGTATCAAGTATAGTTCGAAAGAGCCCTTCCTGACTTGGAATCTAAATCTTGTTTTTGCTGAGTATTACTTTCTTCCTGAATAAGATTATTTTATTGAAGCTTCAGTTTGTTTCATGGTTTGTAACAACAAAAGTAGAATCTCAAATATAGCACAGAAGGGACCGTGCTGACTTGGAAACTGACTCTGTTTTTTTACGGAAAATGAGTTATCTTGCTTTTTTCTTGTTTAGTACTTTTTTGCGGAAACCTCTTGTTGTTTTAATGACATGACAATAGGTTCAGGTCCAAATGATTTCAATTACGAGTTGCAGGACACATTTGAGTTGTAAGACTTGGTATCTAAACACAGCGTACAGATGTAGGGAAGGTTCTGTGTAGGTAATTACATTGACTCTTGTAAAACCAATGCAACTGAAGTAATACCATTTGCTACACTTTTCGCAAGCAATAGTGTCTAACATTGCTGCATTTAAAGACCAAGCAGCCTATTTATTTCTACCAGTGATTTTTCCTTAAAATTTTGTGTGAAGGTATTTCATGATTTGAAGAACAAAAAATTATGAAAAAAATTGGGGGTCACCGACTTAGTTTTGTCGCTATAGCAACCTCAGTTTCGTGTTTTCCCGAATATTGACATAATATTTGCTTGTTATATAAACTCTCCAAAACATCCTTTATATCAAACCTACAAGCATAATTCTTGTTTCACATTAAACAGTAGATTTGTATCTATCAAATACATGTTCAAGAGTTTAAGCCTCATACTGTTTTGATCTCTAAAAATATGATTTATTTCATTCCCGCCAAAATAAAACGTAAAAATGAAAAACGTTTCCAATATCAAAAAGTATCTACCAGTGATTTCTTTATAATAATTTCAAGAAGGAAAGTGCCACGTGTACTCTTCAAAATAAAGCCAAAAAAAGTGTATGTCAACGACATTTCAAAAAAGTTATGAGCAATTTTCATGTTTTTTTCTTGTTCGTTTTGAAGAAAAGAGTTGTCTTTTTTCAGGACATCGCATCTGACGTCATAGTACAAACTTCCCTTGCTGGCGCACTATTTGAAAAAGAAATCGCAAATTGGACGTTTGAAACCCACATTTAAATTTCCAAAAATAACAACTATATTCACCTACTTTATTATCCGGTAATACAAGAGATTAAATGCATGTGTCAGTATTAGATCTTATGATGTTGTTGCCGCACAATATTAACCTTCAGAAACCCCATCCGTCGGAATGGAAAATTGTTTGAAATAACCTTTCTCGCCGCTTTTGTTAGGAAAGTCTGCTTTTGTCCTCTGTCCCTCATTATCAAGATTATTGAAAATAAATGAAAGATGGCACTTGCTAACTACAGAGTATTTGACTATATCAGACTATATATGTTTGTGTTTTTCGCATCAATTTCAGAAGTTTGCCGTAACGAACTCATTTGCTACTGTTGGCAGACGGAATCACAAAAGCATGGACGGACTTCTTTATACCATTATATTTCCCGACTAAGACGAACGTATAGAAATTATTCCATCTAGTTTGTGAAGTCATTATTTCTGAATATTTAAGATATAGGGAAATTAAAATTATATATAGGTATAATATATGAATTAAAGATTTTGATTCTAAAACGTTATACGTCTATCATGAAATACAATCCCTATTATTACTACCTCACATGACGATGTTTTGAATAAATGAGACAGTAAATATAAAATACAAAAAGTTTTTAATTCAAAAATTAATTTAGAAATCATTTTCAGTTGAAAACTACAAAGTTAGATTTCTCCAACAGGATAAAATATTATAAATCTAAATTGCTAATTTTGTTAATTTAAAAAAAGACAAGGTTGTTGCCGGAATTGAAAATCGAAATCTGTTTTCAATCTTTCCAGTCATAGTTTTAGCTAAATGAAAGGGAAAGATTTTATGTTGGATATTATTCTTGGAGAAATTGTTTTTGTCAGAAGTTAAATTTACAACTATTTTATATGTTTTGCCTTACTGCTAATTTCCTAATGCATGTAGGGTGAAACTTTAATTGGTTAGCTTCCTTGCGTTGTTTGTATAAATGTTTATTCAAGCTTTGTAATTTAAAAGATTGACATCTTCATATATAGGTATGTAAACCTGTATATATGATAATTCAATTAGACATTAACAAAATATACCAACAAAGCAAGCAACTAACTAAAGTGATGATCTACATACAGTAGGAAATTAGCTGTAAGCTTCAGTGAGATCAGGCGAAATGTTTATCATTTCTTCTTAAGACAAATGACAAACGACAATGACCCTTTGTCATAGTTATAAGATTTTGTCAAATAAGCAGTATAAATAAATTTTAACTTCATTTCAAGATCGGACATTATTTTACGAGAATCATCCAGACATTAGTTACATGCATACGTTGCCAGTATGTCAAAACTTCTAGGAATATTTTTTTTATCGGCCTGACCTTCTGAATACTCAATTTTTTTAAATTTTGAAAAATTGGCATTAAAATTCAAAGGATCAAATCATAGGAAACATGTGTATTAAGTTTTAAGTTGATAGGACTTCAACTTCTTCAAAAACTACCTTGACCAAAAACTTTAACCTGAACTAGGACAGACGGACGAACGAACGAACGGCCGCACAGACCAGAAAACATAAATTGGACATAAAAATAACTTTCACCTATCTAATAATCCCGGTAACCTGCACACAATCGGCGCAAATGAAAGACAAAATGAAAATAAAAAAAAAATGAAATGCTTATAGGCGGAAATACAAGACAAAATCTACGCATGTGAAAGAAAAAAAAAAATGAAATGCAGATCGGCGCAAAAAAGTAGTGATCAAAAGTTATATCTTATAAGATTTTAGGTTAAATATAGTGTAGCATCTTTTGTGTCCATTTGTGTTAAATTTCCACAAGATATCAGCTCGACGCTTAATTCCTCTTTACTTGGGAGACGTATTTTTAAGCGTACACCATGTTGGAATCCGTGAAAAACGCGAAATAGGACGTTATAATTTGACGTTTTTTCATTGCTAGAAACAACGTCATAGAGCTTTTATGTCACTACCAAGTTGCGTTAGTTGATGCGCATAAACAATAGGCTGTTTGGTCTTTAAGTATATGGGACATACATTCTCCTTGTTTGGTGGTACTGATTTATCACGTGATTCATGGTGTGTTATACATTACACTTACACTTAACTGAATCGTCTGTTTTAGAAATTTTAACGTTTGCATCACCTTGATAAATCTTATATGTATTTTGTTAAGGTGGTACCAATTACTAAATAAAAACTAATTTGGCTCGTTTAATTGTCATTAAATTTTGACAAAATATTTTCTTTGACCATTTGACAAAAATATATAAAAAAATTCAAAAACCTTGAATCGGGAAAACTGCATTGAATATATAGCAGTTTGACAAACACTTATTTTGATTATTGAAAAGCTAAATATTTCCTCATGACGTTGGTTCTCTTAAAAATCCTCATTTCTCGTTTTTATTAAAAAAAAATATGAAATATTCCTTCAGTCGAGAATGACGTATTCATATCAAAGAAAATGAAATAAAAAAGTTTCGGGCCTTTTATAGCTGACTATGCGGTACGGGCTTGGCATATTGTTGAAGGTGGTACGGTGACCTTTAGTTGTTTATTTCGGTGTTATTTGGTATCTTGTGGAGAGTTGTCTCATTGGCATTTATAACACATCTTTTTTATATATATATTTTAGAAACAAGATAATAAATAGATTACTAACTGATACACATAATGATTTTAAATGAAACCTAACATTTTTGTATACAGACCCGTTTTATGGCATCGGTTTATTGGCCTTTTTTATAATTTAAGTTTTACTAAACTGGCATTTCAATTATATAAAATTTATATATTATAATTATTATAATTATTACAGTAACATATGTTTAAAAACAAATTATGAACAGAAACCGAGACAATGTTTTTTTTCCGAGATATGCATTATAAAGTGGTCTTTCCTTGTAGTTTTGCACTTTTCTTCCTACTTATATCACTTGCAGTTGGCTTAAAACGTAAGCAATTGGTTTCTGCCTGAAGTTGTATTTCCTGATATAAAATAATGAAGGTTTGATTGTTTTACAATATTGACAATCTCTTCCGCTTGCTTTTATTTTTTTCTTAGTGTATGTAGTTGTTATATTTTTCCAAAGGCCTGTATGAATATTTCTTATTTGAAATTGGGTGTTATATAGAAACATGATATTTGTGAGTATAAATATATATATTATGCTACATTCATTCCAAAACCAACATATACATTCTTTTTATACAATTATCAAGTTTTAGCAGACTGTTTTATAAATTCATAACTTCTAAAGAGTTTAAAGTTTTAATTTACTTGTGTATTATTAACATATTATTTTAGATTTTAGAATTAATTCTATTTTTTTTCGTTCTTTTTAGTCGAAAAATAATGATCATAACAGTAATTGTTTTATACTTTTAGATAATTTCTAATTTTGAAAAATGATTTTTAAATTGTTTATGCTTAAATGGGCATGAGCTAAACGTGTTTCATGTGTCTTTTAATGCAGGAATCATACAATGTGTTATTAATTAACTACACTGTTATTTGACTTAATATGATGAAAACTGCATATGCCATATAATGTGTAAACTCGGCCAATACAGAATAACTCGGCCAATATTGATTTTTTTCTGTATTGGCCGAGTTAACACAAGTGCAGGATTTCAGAACGTCTCTAGACTTTACATCGAAAGTCACGATAAACACAAACTGAAAGTAAACAGTTGTTTTGAAGACACAGTTGTCATTTAGTTATCTTAAAGATGCTGAAGTGAAAATGTCAGTATGGCATACATTTCAGGCGAAAGACGGTCACATTCATTTAAATGGTATTTTGAAAGCAGACGATAGAACTATTTCAGGTTTGGGGAACGAGTAGATTTTCACAAAGTTCATTTCTTGACGACCTCATAATTTCACGATTTAACACATCGATTTAAATTAGTTTCTGCATATAACACATGCAATGGCAGTACCTTTCCAATTACTATTTATGTGTTGCGTCTAAATTTAAGTTGTAACACTGAAAAGGGTAGAAAAAGTCATCAGATGAGAAAATGCTGAAGACACCTGGAAACAGCACCAGATTATTATCATAATTATGTTTTGCATCTAACAAAAAGAAACAAACTGAGATTTGGATAGTTCCACTTCAAGGTAAAAATATTTATCTCTTTTTGAAATGAAATTAAAAAATATATTGTAACACTGTAGTTTAAAGATACTACTACGTGTATTTCTGTAATGGCCTTGTTATTGGTCCAAGGCCAGCTGTATTGGACCAATAACAAGGCCAATACAGATATACTATTGGATTGTTAGCTAAACTAATTACTTACTAATCTACCTACTGCATTGGTTCCTCGTTTCATGCAGCTACAGTTATATTTTTATTATAAATGAACAGTGAAATCTAAAGTTCATATGTAGATTAGTAAATGAATTTTATAAATAAAACGTATGACGTATTTGAACATAAACACATAAAAGAAATATCCCTCTTTAGTGTGATTGGTAATATAGAATGGAAATTTGCCATTCTTTACAGAAAATTGCCAAACACAAGTCAGATGATGCATATTTTAAGATTTTTCTTATCATATAACACTTTGGGGTGTCGGGATATCTGAATCAGTTTGAACGTTCTCGATAAAGCTGAACCTGGCAAGTGCTTGGACGCCGAAAAGAGTAATAAAACTTATTTATAAACGTATAAATGTTTAACGTAGAATAAGAATTTTCTTAGGTTTCTTGTAGCATAAGGTTAATAAATATCGAACGATAAGATTATGTTTGACAAACTGGATGCCTATGTTCACATATACTTCTTAAAAATAATCAGAAGATAACCTTAAGATTATTATCTACATCCATTTACAAAATATGTACTTAAATTCGGGTGTTTTTGATAATCACGGGGTCAGTTGTTGTATCTGAAGAGATATCAACATCAAGACCAAATGTTTTTTTTCTTGTTTGTGTAACATTTTTTTTAAATTTCAATTTAATGCTCTTTTTAAAATTAGAATCACTCAAAGCATGATAATGAATAAGTCTTTTTTCTTTCTATTTAAGATAGAAAAAATAATTCCTTCATGGAAACACTTTGCAGTTCTGATTCAGCTTATAATTCAAAGTTTCTCTGAAGGCAACATATCAATTCTTGAACATTTCCAGTGGTTAGAAAAGAGTGTTGTAAGTGCATCTACACTGTATTGTCCAAACTGTTGTAAATAGAAATGTTCTGATTTTGAATTCGTGTCAATAAAGGATGCACTGTGCTGTGCAGAGTTTGCAAAACCGTTTTGGAAATTTCCAAAATATTCTTATCTTCAAACAAAGCTACAAATAGTGAACTTTGACACATTAGAGAAACCGCAAATAAGACAGCACGAAAAATCGGATTGTTCCTACTATTATACTCTAGATTACCATGGAAAACGTCCATTGTTATATTTTCCGTATAATATATGCAAATTTCCCGATTTTGTCACAGTCAACATAAGCGATAATAACATTCAGAATTAATCAAATATCAGTTGCCTCTCAAATTTGGACACGTTAGATTTATCAGACAATTCTAAAAGAATATCAATTCGTCCACTTTGAGTAAGCTTACATTTTTACGTTATCTAAAACTTTCAAATAATTTGATATCTTATTTTGAGCCGGAGTCGTTCATTTATCGCTCAGGGAGTTTAATGCACATTATACTAAAACGAAACAAATTAAAAAGTTTCGATACATCAAATATGTTTCTGGGTTTCTGGTTCTATGGAGTGGAATGCATGAAAAATAATATATCCAAATTCATTACCAAAGTAAAAGTCTGCAGAAAAGGAGAGTTAGTTGGCGGGGGATATATTAAAATGACTTCAAATAATTTAAGCTGTATACCAACACCTAAAGAACTAGGTTTTGCAGATGTAATAAGTACATTTATAGCAGCTTTTTCATACGCCAATCAGTTTGGTAACAACCCTTGGAAATGCGATTGTAGTATTGGTTTATAAATTGAATACGTAGAAAATGCTGCACGTAAATCTAAAGGTATTACACGGCATAATGTGACATGTTTCAGTCCTCCACAGCTAAAAGGTTATGTGATTGGTGCATCGAAAGGTAATTCTTTAATATACGACCTTTGCATTTGCAACATAAATATGAAAAATAAATGCCCACTGCGATGTACCTGTTTTCAACGACCGTCAAAGGAACGAGTTAAGGTCAACTGTACGTTCAGTAATCCTCACATTCATTTTTTCCTTTCAATACAAGAGGTTCTTTATTGATATGAATGTTCGAAAATTTCACGAAGGTAATAGTAATTAATTGATAGCAAAACATACTTAAAACATCCTTTATAACAGTGCTCTTTTAGTATTGGTTTGAAGCAAATACGGCAAGTAGAAAATGATTCAGCTAAGATATAATTTATTGGATTCATCGTCTTCGTCGATCGTCCCTATGTGCATGCGTTATACGTTTTTGCCCGAGTTACAAAAAAGTATATAGATTCAAACTGATTTCATAATACATAAAAGTTTTATTGCACTCATACCATAGTATCTTGTTTTCACAGCTTTATATCTTATTTACCTCACGATATTCATAAACGCAAACAATGGAGTTGTGTACAATTCGTTAGATAGACCAAAAAGAAATATTGGAAAATATTAAAATCATTAAAATTAAAAGATGACGAAGAAGAAAATATAATTAAACATATCCAAAATCAGGGAAATCCTCCAACAGTAGACATTGAGTTCCAAAAGATCATTGAAACTATTTTAAGTAACCTGGGAAAAAAATGGAATTTAAAAAAAGAAACTGATCAACCTATTACCTGTCAAAAATTAAACAAGTAATTTCCCAATTAAAAACTGGAAAATCAACAGGACCAGACAGAATTTTAAATGAAATTATTAAACATACATCTCCAGTGATACGAAATTTATTTCTTAAACTTTTTAATTTTATCTTAAAATCAGGTAAATATCCAAATACATTGAAAAATCTTTTGTGATAGCTCTTCATAAATCAGGAGATCTTAATGATCTAAATAATTACAGAGGTATTTCTTTAATTAATTGTCTTCCAAAATTTTGTAATTCAATTTAAAACAACAGATTGAATAAAACTATAGATGGGCAACTAAGTGAAAATCAGTTTGGTTTTCGAGAAAACCATCGGATTTCTGACAGCATTTTTGTATTAAAATCTTTAATTAATAAATACATTCATAAAAAAAAAGAGGTTATATATATTTGTTTTGTTGACCTCCGTAAACCTTTCGTTTCTGTGTGGAGAATAGGTCTTTTGTATAAATTAGTGAAAACAGGTGTTGGAAAACAATTTTTCAGTGCTATAAAAAAGCAATATAATAAAACAGAATCTTCAATTAAATATAAAAGTCAATTTTCTAATTTTTTTAATATTTCAATAGGGGTTAAACAAGGGGATTCATTGAGTCCAACATTATTTAACCTTTTTTTTTTTATTAATGATGTAATCAAAGAGTTAAATAAAAGAAATTCAGATTCATTAGTTTCTTCAAATATTAACTATCTTCTATTTGCAGATGATCTTCTTTTAATATTTGAAACTAAAGAGGGATTACAAAATAGTTAAAACAATCTAAGTGCTTTTTGTGATAATTGGCAATTTAGTGTAAATGTAAACAAAACTAAAACTATGATGTTAAAGCATAACTGTTCCAAAACAGCTAACTCATTTTCAACATACAAAGATTTTCAAAAATCAGACACAAATGAGTATAAATGTTTAGGAATGTTGATTGAAAAAAATTGGAAATCTTTCGCACATAAAAAAGTGCTCTTTGCGATGAAGTCATATACTAGTCCATAGAATAATATACCAGTTAAAGTTGAAAATAATCTCTTTGATTCATTAGTTAAACCTATAGCTTTATATAATTCAGAAGTTACATTTTTAGACTCCTATATAACATATTTTCGAGCCAAAAAAAGAACAAATAACTTTGGAAAACAATTGGACCCTTTTTATTTCATTGATAAAACACCTTTAGAAAAGTTAAACCTACAGTCTTGTAAATAGACACTTTGTATAAGAAAAAAACTTCATCAAATTTAGGTGCAAGAGCTGATCTGGGGAGACTTCCTATGGAACTTAATATCAAATTTCAATCTATATTGTATCTTATTAGATTATAGTCTGGTGAAATTAATCCTCTCTAAAAAGAATCATTATTTTGTCTCAAAACTTAGACTCGACAGGAATTTATTCTTGGTTTTCATATGTAAAACATATAGTAGAAGAAAGTGGTATGGATTTGGACA